>NC_034192.2:67270272-67340272 GCF_002021735.2 Oncorhynchus kisutch
ATCACTAAACTGTTATCATATTCACCCATACCACCATCACTAAACTGTTATCATATTCACCCATACCACCACCACCATCACTAAACGGATATCATATTCACCCATACCACCATCACTAAACGGATATCATATTCACCCATACCACCACCACCATCACTAAATGGATATCATATTCACCCATACCACCACCACCATCACTAAACGGATATCATATTCACCCATACCACCATCACTAAACGGATATCATATTCACCCATACCACCATCACTAAACGGATATCATATTCACCCATACCACCATCACTAAACGGTTATCATATTCACCCATACCACCATCACTAAACGGATATCATATTCACCCATACCACCACCACCATCACTAAACGGATATCATATTCACCCATACCACCACCACCATCACTAAACGGATATCATATTCACCCATACCACCATCACTAAACGGATATCATATTCACCCATACCACCATCACTAAACGGTTATCATATTCACCCATACCACCATCACTAAACGGATATCATATTCACCCATACCACCACCACCATCACTAAACGGATATCATATTCACCCATACCACCATCACTAAACGGATATCATATTCACCCATACCACCATCACTAAACGGATATCATATTCACCCATACCACCATCACTAAACGGTTATCATATTCACCCATACCACCATCACTAAACGGATATCATATTCACCCATACCACCATCACTAAACGGATATCATATTCACCCATACCACCATCACTAAACGGATATCATATTCACCCATACCACCACCACCATCACTAAACGGATATCATATTCACCCATACCACCACCACCATCACTAAACGGATATCATATTCACCCATACCACCATCACTAAACGGATATCATATTCACCCATACCACCATCACTAAACGGATATCATATTCACCCATACCACCATCACTAAACGGTTATCATATTCACCCATACCACCATCACTAAACGGATATCATATTCACCCATACCACCACCACCATCACTAAACGGATATCATATTCACCCATACCACCACCACCATCACTAAACGGATATCATATTCACCCATACCACCATCACTAAACGGATATCATATTCACCCATACCACCATCACTAAACGGATATCATATTCACCCATACCACCATCACTAAACGGTTATCATATTCACCCATACCACCATCACTAAACGGATATCATATTCACCCATACCACCACCACCATCACTAAACGGATATCATATTCACCCATACCACCATCACTAAACGGATATCATATTCACCCATACCACCATCACTAAACGGATATCATATTCACCCATACCACCATCACTAAACGGTTATCATATTCACCCATACCACCATCACTAAACGGATATCATATTCACCCATACCACCATCACTAAACGGATATCATATTCACCCATACCACCATCACTAAACGGATATCATATTCACCCATACCACCATCACTAAACGGATATCATATTCACCCATACCACCACCACCATCACTAAACGGATATCATATTCACCCATACCACCACCACCATCACTAAACGGATATCATATTCACCCATACCACCATCACTAAACGGATATCATATTCACCCATACCACCATCACTAAACGGATATCATATTCACCCATACCACCATCACTAAACGGTTATCATATTCACCCATACCACCATCACTAAACGGATATCATATTCACCCATACCATCACCACCATCACTAAACGGATATCATATTCACCCATACCACCACCACCATCACTAAACGGATATCATATTCACCCATACCACCATCACTAAACGGATATCATATTCACCCATACCATCATCACTAAACGGATATCATATTCACCCATACCACCATCACTAAACGGTTATCATATTCACCCATACCACCATCACTAAACGGATATCATATTCACCCATACCACCACCACCATCACTAAACGGATATCATATTCACCCATACCACCATCACTAAACGGATATCATATTCACCCATACCACCATCACTAAACGGATATCATATTCACCCATACCACCATCACTAAACGGATATCATATTCACCCATACCACCACCACCATCACTAAACGGATATCATATTCACCCATACCACCATCACTAAACGGATATCATATTCACCCATACCACCATCACTAAACGGATATCATATTCACCCATACCACCATCACTAAACGGATATCATATTCACCCATACCACCATCACTAAACGGATATCATATTCACCCATACCACCATCACTAAACGGATATCATATTCACCCATACCACCATCACTAAACGGATATCATATTCACCCATACCCACCATCACTAAACGGATATCATATTCACCCATACCACCATCACTAAACGGATATCATATTCACCCATACCACCATCACTAAACGGATATCATATTCACCCATACCACCATCACTAAACGGATATCATATTCACCCATACCACCATCACTAAACGGATATCATATTCACCCATACCACCATCACTAAACGGATATCATATTCACCCATACCACCATCACTAAACGGATATCATATTCACCCATACCACCATCACTAAACGGATATCATATTCACCCATACCACCATCACTAAACGGATATCATATTCACCCATACCACCATCACTAAACTGATATCATATTCACCCATACCACCATCACTAAACTGATATCATATTCACCCATACCACCATCACTAAACGGATATCATATTCACCCATACCACCATCACTAAACGGATATCATATTCACCCATACCACCATCACTAAACGGATATCATATTCACCCATACCACCATCACTAAACGGATATCATATTCACCCATACCACCATCACTAAACTGATATCATATTCACCCATACCACCATCACTAAACTGATATCATATTCACCCATACCACCATCACTAAACGGATATCATATTCACCCATACCACCATCACTAAACGGATATCATATTCACCCATACCACCACCACCATCACTAAACGGATATCATATTCACCCATACCACCATCACTAAACGGATATCATATTCACCCATACCACCACCACCATCACTAAACGGATATCATATTCACCCATACCACTACGATTTGGAATGATAAATAATAATAGTAATAATAAGTAAGTTACTGTTTACTATGCAGATGTTATTATTCAGTGTCCCTCAGGCTATGGCAGGAAAATACATATTTTGCTGCAAGAGGAGGCATTGCTCCTTCGACCCATGAGTATTTTTACGTTTTCCTCTGAATACCTGACCACTGTGACTGACCCAAACTTAAGGAAAGCTTTGACTATGTACAGACTCAGTGAGCATTGCCTTGCTATTGAGAAAGAATAAAGACTGGTAGTAGACCAGTGTCAACATGACTGAGAAGACACATGACCTGGTAGTAGACCAGTGTCAACCTGACTGAGAAGACACATGACATGATAGTAGACCAGTGTCAACCTGACTGAGAAGACACATGACCTGGTAGTAGACCAGTCTCAACCTGACTGAGAAGACACATGACCTGGTAGTAGACCAGTGTCAACATGACTGAGAAGACACATGACATGGTAGTAGACCAGTGTCAACATGACTGAGAAGACACATGACCTGGTAGTAGACCAGTGTCAACCTGACTGAGAAGACACATGACGTGGTATGAAAGACAAAACAAAACTACATGGGAAATATTATCGACATTCCATTGCACTTTTCACTGGCTGTCCCTTGTGGCAGGAGGACACATATTTGGCTGCTAAAACTGCACTTAAACTGGCTTTTCACCCAATAAATATTCGATTTTTTTCTTCATCTTTTATAGTTTCAAATTCTTTGTATTGAATTATACTTTTGGGAAAGAAATATTCTCTTAGGTCTGAGTATTTGTCACAGTGTAATAGGAAATGCAGCTCTGTCTCTACCTCTCCCCTGGAGCAGAGTGAGCACAGCCTGTCCTCTCTGGGCAGCCAGGTTTGTCTGTGACGACCGGTCTCTATAGCCAGACTGTCCTCTCTGGGCAGCCAGGTTTGTCTGTGACAACCGGTCTCTATAGCCAGACTGTCCTCTCTGGGCAGCCAGGTTTGTCTGTGACAACCGGTCTCTATAGCCAGACTGTCCTCTCTGGGCAGCCAGGTTTGTCTGTGACGACTGGTCTCTATAGCCAGACTGTCCTCTCTGGGCAGCCAGGTTTGTCTGTGACAACCGGTCTCTATAGCCAGACTGTCCTCTCTGGGCAGCCAGGTTTGTCTGTGATGACCGGTCTCTATAGCCAGACTGTCCTCTCTGGGCAGCCAGGTTTGTCTGTGACGACCAGTCTCTATAGCCAGACAGTCCTCTCTGGGCAGCCAGGTTTGTCTGTGACGACCGGTCTCTATAGCCAGACTGTGCTCTCTGAGTCTGTACCAAGTCAGTGTTTTCCTCAGTTTTCTATCAGTCTCTCTCTCTGTCTCTAGTCATGTGTGTAGCAGGGATCGGTCTGGTGATGCTCTTCTTCAGTTGGCTGCTGTCCATCTTTAGAGCTAAATACCATGGATACCCTTACAGGTAATAAACACACACACACACACACACACACACACACACACACTTCTTTTTCACTCCGTGTTGTCTGACTAACTGTTTGTGTTTCCAGTTTCCTGTTGAGTTAGAGAGCTGGGAGGAAGAAGCCTGGAAGTTCCAAAGTGCCTCGGACGCCTCACACCACAACAACAACACCACCACAACAACACAACACCACACCACAACACACCACACCACACACCATCACCACAACAACACAACACAACACCACCACAACATACCACAACACAACACACCATCACCACAACACAACACCACAACAACACACCACAACAACACAATACCATCACAACACAACACAACACACCATCACCACAACACAATACCATCACAACATACCACCACCACAACAACACACACCACAACAACACACCACAACAACACACCACACCACAACTCAACAACATACCACAACACCACAACAACACACCACAACAACACACCACAACACACCACAACAACATAACACCACAACAACACCAAAACAACACAACACTACCAAAACAACATAACACCACCACAACACAACACACCACAACAACACAACACACCACAACAACACAACACCACCAAAACAACACAACACCACCAAAACAACATAACACCACCAAAACAACACAACACCACCAAAACAACATAACACCACCAAAACAACACAACACCACAACAACACAACACACCACAACAACATAACACCACCAAAACAACACAACACCACCAAAACAACATAACACCACCAAAACAACATAACACCACAACAACACAACACACCAAAACAACACAACACCACCAAAACAACATAACACCACAACAACATAACACCACCAAAACAACACACCAAAACAACATAACACCACAACAACACAACACAACAACACACCACGACAACATAACACACCACACTACAACACACCACTACAACACACCACACTACAACACACCACACTACAACACACCACAACAACACAACACAACAACACACCACACTACAACACAACACACCACAACACACCACACTACAACACACCACTACAACACACCACACACTGTTCATCTGGATTTGGCTTTATCTCCTCTGTTACTAGAAACTACCAGGAAGACATTGTTTACAATGACATTTACAAAGTTCAGAATGTCTTTTTATAAATAAATAAAATAGATATGAAGGTGACCTTTGACACCAGATTGGTCATAACAGCCAGTACTACCTACAGTATGGTGGTGAGGATGTTCTACCTTCTACCTACAGTATGGTGGTGAGGATGTTCTACCTTCTACCTACAGTATGGTGGTGAGGATGTTCTACCTACAGTATGGTGGTGAGGATGTCCTACCTACAGTATGGTGGTGAGGATGTCCTACCTACAGTATGGTGGTGAGGATGTCCTACCTACAGTATGGTGGTGAGGATGTCCTACCTACAGTGTGGTGGTGAGGATGTTCTACCTACAGTATGGTGGTGAGGATGTTCTACCTACAGTGTGGTGGTGAGGATGTTCTGCCTACAGTGTGGTGGTGAGGATGTCCTACCTACAGTATGGTGGTGAGGATGTTCTACCTACAGTATGGTGGTGAGGATGTTCTACCTTCTACCTACAGTATGGTGGTGAGGATGTTCTACCTACAGTGTGGTGGTGAGGATGTCCTACCTACAGTATGGTGGTGAGGATGTTCTACCTACAGTATGGTGGTGAGGATGTTCTACCTACAGTGTGGTGGTGAGGATGTCCTACCTACAGTATAGTGGTGAGGATGTCCTACCTACAGTATGGTGGTGAGGATGTCCTACCTACAGTATGGTGGTGAGGATGTCCTACCTACAGTATGGTGGTGAGGATGTTCTGCCTACAGTATGGTGGTGAGGATGTCCTGCCTACAGTATGGTGGTGAGGATGTCCTACCTACAGTATGGTGGTGAGGATGTTCTACCTACAGTATGGTGGTGAGGATGTCCTACCTACAGTATGGTGGTGAGGATGTCCTACCTACATAGAGGATGTAGATTGAACATCCTTATCCTCCATTTCCTCTGGATAGAACATCCTTATCCTCCATTTCCTCTGTGGATAGAACATCCTTATCCTCCATTTCCTCTCTGTGGATAGAACAGCCTTATCCTCCATTTCCTCTCTGTGGATAGAACATCCTTATCCTCCATTTCCTATATGTGGATAGAACATCCTTATCCTCCATTTCCTCTGTGGATAGAACATCCTTATCCTCCATTTCCTCTCTGTGGATAGAACATCCTTATCCTCCATTTCCTCTGGATAGAACATCCTTATCCTCCATTTCCTCTGTGGATAGAACATCCTTATCCTCCATTTCCTCTGTGGATAGAACATCCTTATCCTCCATTTCCTCTGTGGATAGAACATCCTTATCCTCCATTTCCTCTGTGGATAGAACATCCTTATCCTCCATTTCCTCTGTGGATAGAACATCCTTATCCTCCATTTCCTCTGTGGATAGAACATCCTTATCCTCCATTTCCTCTGTGGATAGAACATCCTTATCCTCCATTTCCTCTGTGGATAGAACATCCTTATCCTCCATTTCCTCTATGTGGATAGAACATCCTTATCCTCCATTTCCTCTGTGGATAGAACATCCTTATCCTCCATTTCCTCTGTGGATAGAACATCCTTATCCTCCATTTCCTCTTTCTACATGGAGGATAAGGACGTTCTGTCTACATAAAGGAAATGGAGATATTGGTGTACAGTGTTTGTACTGGTCTATGAATCTAAAGCATTGTATTGGTCTATGGTTCTACACATGTTGTACCGGTCTAGCATGTTGATGATCAGTACAGACTGGGTTAGAGAACAGAGAGGGTCTGTAACTGAGTGTTGGGGTTAGAGAACAGAGAGGGTCTGTAACTGAGTGTTGGGGTTAGAGAACAGAGAGGGTCTGTAACTGAGTGTTGGGGTTAGAGAACAGAGAGGGTCTGTAACTGAGTGTTGGGGTTAGAGAACAGAGAGGGTCTGTAACTGAGTGTTGGGGTTAGAGAACAGAGAGGGTCTGTAACTGAGTGTTGGGGTTAGAGAACAGAGAGGGTCTGTAACTGAGTGTTGGGGTTAGAGAACAGAGAGGGTCTGTAACTGAGTGTTGGGGTTAGAGAACGGAGAGGGTCTGTAACTGAGTGTTGGGGTTAGAGAACAGAGAGGGTCTGTAACTGAGTGTTGGGGTTAGAGAACAGAGAGGGTCTGTAACTGAGTGTTGGGGTTAGAGAACAGAGAGGGTCTGTAACTGAGTGTTGGGGTTAGAGAACAGAGAGGGTCTGTAACTGAGTGTTGGGGTTAGAGAACAGAGAGGGTCTGTAACTGAGTGTTGGGGTTAGAGAACAGAGAGGGTCTGTAACTGAGTGTTGGGGTTAGAGAACAGAGAGGGTCTGTAACTGAGTGTTGGGGTTAGAGAACAGAGAGGGTCTGTAACTGAGTGTTGGGGTTAGAGAACAGAGAGGGTCTGTAACTGAGTGTTGGGGTTAGAGAACGGGGAGGATCTGTAACTGAGTGTTGGGGTTAGAGAACAGAGAGGGTCTGTAACTGAGTGTTGGGGTTAGAGAACAGAGAGGGTCTGTAACTGAGTGTTGGGGTTAGAGAACGGGGAGGATCTGTAACTGAGTGTTGGGGTTAGAGAACAGAGAGGGTCTGTAACTGAGTGTTGGGGTTAGAGAACGGGGAGGATCTGTAACTGAGTGTTGGGGTTAGAGAACAGAGAGGGTCTGTAACTGAGTGTTGGGGTTAGAGAACAGAGAGGGTCTGTAACTGAGTGTTGGGGTTAGAGAACGGGGAGGATCTGTAACTGGGGTATGGAGGGTTAGAGAACAGAGAGGATCTGTAACTGGGGTATGGAGGGTTAGAGAACGGGGAGGATCTGTAACTGGGGTATGGAGGGTTATGTGATATCTGACTGAGCTGCTGTATGTCTCTGTCTGTCTCAGGTGGTGATGATGCTTGTTGCCATTAAAGTGCCTTAATGACTATTCCGCCTCCTGTGGATGTTTCCAGTGTTCTGTCTCCTCACTACAGTCCTGACATTAGTATTGGACCATAAAGACAGCCCTGTCTCCTGACTACAATCCTGACATTAGTATTGGACCATAAAGACAGCCCTGTCTCCTGACTACAATCCTGACATTAGTATTGGACCATAATGACAGCCCTGTCTCCTCACTACAATCCTGACAAATTAGTATTGGACCATAATGACAGCCCTGTCTCCTCACTACAGTCCTGACAAATTAGTATTGGACCATAATGACAGCCCTGTCTCCTCACTACAGTCCTGACAAATTAGTATTGGACCATAATGACAGCCCTGTCTCCTCACTACAATCCTGACAAATTAGTATTGGACCATAATGACAGCCCTGTCTCCTCACTACAGTCCTGACAAATTAGTATTGGACCATAATGACAGCCCTGTCTCCTCACTACAGTCCTGACAAATTAGTATTGGACCATAATGACAGCCCTGTCTCCTCACTACAGTCCTGACAAATTAGTATTGGACCATAATGACAGCCCTGTCTCCTCACTACAGTCCTGACAAATTAGTATTGGACCATAATGACAGCCCTGTCTCCTCACTACAGTCCTGACAAATTAGTATTGGACCATAATGACAGCCCTGTCTCCTCACTACAATCCTGACAAATTAGTATTGGACCATAATGACAGCCCTGTCTCCTCACTACAATCCTGACAAATTAGTATTGGACCATAATGACAGCCCTGTCTCCTCACTACAATCCTGACAAATTAGTATTGGACCATAATGACAGCCCTGTCTCCTCACTACAGTCCTGACAAATTAGTATTGGACCATAATGACAGCCCTGTCTCCTCACTACAATCCTGACAAATTAGTATTGGATCATAATGACAGCCCTGTCTCCTCACTACAATCCTGACAAATTAGTATTGGACCATAATGACAGCCCTGTCTCCTCACTACAATCCTGACAAATTAGTATTGGACCATAATGACAGCCCTGTCTCCTCACTACAGTCCTGACAAATTAGTATTGGACCATAATGACAGCCCTGTCTCCTCACTACAGTCCTGACAAATTAGTATTGGACCATAATGACAGCCCTGTCTCCTCACTACAATCCTGACAAATTAGTATTGGACCATAATGACAGCCCTGTCTCCTCACTACAATCCTGACAAATTAGTATTGGACCATAATGACAGCCCTGTCTCCTCACTACAGTCCTGACAAATTAGTATTGGACCATAATGACAGCCCTGTCTCCTGACTACAGTCCTGACAAATTAGTATTGGACCATAATGACAGCCCTGTCTCCTCACTACAGTCCTGACATTAGTATTGGACCATAATGACAGCCCTGTCTCCTCACTACAATCCTGACAAATTAGTATTGGACCATAATGACAGCCCTGTCTCCTCACTACAGTCCTGACAAATTAGTATTGGACCATAATGACAGCCCTGTCTCCTCACTACAATCCTGACAAATTAGTATTGGACCATAATGACAGCCCTGTCTCCTCACTACAATCCTGACAAATTAGTATTGGACCATAATGACAGCCCTGTCTCCTCACTACAGTCCTGACAAATTAGTATTGGACCATAATGACAGCCCTGTCTCCTGACTACAGTCCTGACAAATTAGTATTGGACCATAATGACAGCCCTGTCTCCTCACTACAGTCCTGACAAATTAGTATTGGACCATAATGACAGCCCTGTCTCCTCACTACAATCCTGACAAATTAGTATTGGACCATAATGACAGCCCTGTCTCCTCACTACAATCCTGACAAATTAGTATTGGACCATAATGACAGCCCTGTCTCCTCACTACAATCCTGACAAATTAGTATTGGACCATAATGACAGCCCTGTCTACTCACTACAGTCCTGACAAATTAGTATTGGACCATAATGACAGCTCTGTCTCCTCACTACAATCCTGACAAATTAGTATTGGACCATAATGACAGCCCTGTCTCCTCACTACAATCCTGACAAATTAGTATTGGACCATAATGACAGCCCTGTCTCCTCACTACAATCCTGACAAATTAGTATTGGACCATAATGACAGCCCTGTCTCCTCACTACAGTCCTGACAAATTAGTATTGGACCATAATGACAGCCCTGTCTCCTCACTACAATCCTGACAAATTAGTATTGGACCATAATGACAGCCCTGTCTCCTCACTACAGTCCTGACAAATTAGTATTGGACCATAATGACAGCCCTGTCTCCTCACTACAGTCCTGACAAATTAGTATTGGACCATAATGACAGCCCTGTCTGCTCACTACAATCCTGACAAATTAGTATTGGACCATAATGACAGCCCTGTCTCCCCACTACAATCCTGACAAATTAGTATTGGACCATAATGACAGCCCTGTCTCCTCACTACAGTCCTGACATTAGTATTGGACCATAATGACAGCCCTGTCTCCTCACTACAATCCTGACAAATTAGTATTGGACCATAATGACAGCCCTGTCTCCTCACTACAATCCTGACAAATTAGTATTGGACCATAATGACAGCCCTGTCTCCTCACTACAGTCCTGACAAATTAGTATTGGACCATAATGACAGCCCTGTCTCCTCACTACAGTCCTGACATTAGTATTGGACCATAATGACAGCCCTGTCTCCTCACTACAATCCTGACAAATTAGTATTGGACCATAATGACAGCCCTGTCTCCTCACTACAGTCCTGACAAATTAGTATTGGACCATAATGACAGCCCTGTCTCCTCACTACAATCCTGACAAATTAGTATTGGACCATAATGACAGCCCTGTCTCCTCACTACAATCCTGACAAATTAGTATTGGACCATAATGACAGCCCTGTCTCCTCACTACAATCCTGACAAATTAGTATTGGACCATAATGACAGCCCTGTCTCCTCACTACAATCCTGACAAATTAGTATTGGACCATAATGACAGCCCTGTCTCCTCACTACAATCCTGACATTAGTATTGGACCATAATGACAGCCCTGTCTCCTCACTACAATCCTGACATTAGTATTGGACCATAATGACAGCCCTGTCTCCTCACTACAATCCTGACAAATTAGTATTGGACCATAATGACAGCCCTGTCTCCTCACTACAATCCTGACATTAGTATTGGACCATAATGACAGCCCTGTCTCCTTACTACAATCCTGACAAATTAGTATTGGACCATAATGACAGCCCTGTCTCCTCACTACAATCCTGACATTAGTATTGGACCATAATGACAGCCCTGTCTCCTCACTACAATCCTGACAAATTAGTATTGGACCATAATGACAGCCCTGTCTCCTCACTACAATCCTGACATTAGTATTGGACCATAATGACAGCCCTGTCTCCTCACTACAATCCTGACAAATTAGTATTGGACCATAATGACAGTCCTGTCTCCTCACTACAATCCTGACAAATTAGTATTGGACCATAATGACAGCCCTGTCTCCTCACTACAGTCCTGACAAATTAGTATTGGACCATAATGACAGCCCTGTCTCCTCACTACAGTCCTGACAAATTAGTATTGGACCATAATGACAGCCCTGTCTGCTCACTACAATCCTGACAAATTAGTATTGGACCATAATGACAGCCCTGTCTCCCCACTACAATCCTGACAAATTAGTATTGGACCATAATGACAGCCCTGTCTCCTCACTACAGTCCTGACATTAGTATTGGACCATAATGACAGCCCTGTCTCCTCACTACAATCCTGACAAATTAGTATTGGACCATAATGACAGCCCTGTCTCCTCACTACAATCCTGACAAATTAGTATTGGACCATAATGACAGCCCTGTCTCCTCACTACAGTCCTGACAAATTAGTATTGGACCATAATGACAGCCCTGTCTCCTCACTACAGTCCTGACATTAGTATTGGACCATAATGACAGCCCTGTCTCCTCACTACAATCCTGACAAATTAGTATTGGACCATAATGACAGCCCTGTCTCCTCACTACAGTCCTGACAAATTAGTATTGGACCATAATGACAGCCCTGTCTCCTCACTACAATCCTGACAAATTAGTATTGGACCATAATGACAGCCCTGTCTCCTCACTACAATCCTGACAAATTAGTATTGGACCATAATGACAGCCCTGTCTCCTCACTACAATCCTGACAAATTAGTATTGGACCATAATGACAGCCCTGTCTCCTCACTACAATCCTGACAAATTAGTATTGGACCATAATGACAGCCCTGTCTCCTCACTACAATCCTGACATTAGTATTGGACCATAATGACAGCCCTGTCTCCTCACTACAATCCTGACATTAGTATTGGACCATAATGACAGCCCTGTCTCCTCACTACAATCCTGACAAATTAGTATTGGACCATAATGACAGCCCTGTCTCCTCACTACAATCCTGACATTAGTATTGGACCATAATGACAGCCCTGTCTCCTTACTACAATCCTGACAAATTAGTATTGGACCATAATGACAGCCCTGTCTCCTCACTACAATCCTGACATTAGTATTGGACCATAATGACAGCCCTGTCTCCTCACTACAATCCTGACAAATTAGTATTGGACCATAATGACAGCCCTGTCTCCTCACTACAATCCTGACATTAGTATTGGACCATAATGACAGCCCTGTCTCCTCACTACAATCCTGACAAATTAGTATTGGACCATAATGACAGTCCTGTCTCCTCACTACAATCCTGACAAATTAGTATTGGACCATAATGACAGCCCTGTCTCCTCACTACAGTCCTGACATTAGTATTGGACCATAATGACAGCCCTGTCTCCTCACTACAGTCCTGACATTAGTATTGGACCATAATGACAGCCCTGTCTCCTCACTACAGTCCTGACATTAGTATTGGACCATAATGACAGCCCTGTCTCCTCACTACAATCCTGACATTAGTATTGGACCATAATGACAGCCCTGTCTCCTCACTACAGTCCTGACATTAGTATTGGACCATAATGACAGCCCTGTCTCCTCACTACAATCCTGACATTAGTATTGGACCATAATGACAGCCCTGTCTCCTCACTACAGTCCTGACATTAGTATTGGACCATAATGACAGCCCTGTCTCCTCACTACAGTCCTGACATTAGTATTGGACCATAATGACAGCCCTGTCTCCTCACTACAGTCCTGACATTAGTATTGGACCATAATGACAGCCCTGTCTCCTCACTACAGTCCTGACATTAGTATTGGACCATAATGACAGCCCTGTCTCCTCACTACAGTCCTGACATTAGTATTGGACCATAATGACAGCCCTGTCTCCTCACTACAGTCCTGACATTAGTATTGGACCATAATGACAGCCCTGTCTCCTCACTACAGTCCTGACATTAGTATTGGACCATAATGACAGCCCTGTCTCCTCACTACAGTCCTGACATTAGTATTGGACCATAATGACAGCCCTGTCTCCTCACTACAATCCTGACAAATTAGTATTGGACCAAAATGACAGTCCTGTCTCCTCACTACAGTCCTGACATTAGTATTGGACCATAATGACAGCCCTGTCTCCTCACTACAGTCCTGACATTAGTATTGGACCATAATGACAGCCCTGTCTCCTCACTACAGTCCTGACATTAGTATTGGACCATAATGACAGCCCAAACAGCACAACCCATCTGCACTGTTCTTCAAGTAAATGTATTTTTGTCAAATGTTCCGTGTAAATTGTTAAAGGTTGTTGTCCTTGTGGATATAGTTGTGTGGTTTGTTGAACTTTGCAATCATTTGTTTTTGTTTGACATATATTTTAAAGTAAACAATCTGTCAGCATCATTGTTACTGCGGAATATATGTACCATGAGCATCTGTGGTACACCCTGGTTGAAGACTATGCATTTAGTTTTACTTGTATTTAAGAGCAATTGGAGGCCACGGAAGGAGAATTGCAATGCATTGAAGCTCGTCTGGAGGGTTGTTAACACAGTGTCCAAAGAAGGGCCAGAAGTATACAGAATGGTGTCGTCTGCGTAGAGGTGGATAAGACACTCACCAGCAGCAAGAGCGACATCATTGATGTATACAGAGAAGAGAGTCGGTCCAAGAATTGAACCCTGAGGCACCCCTATAGAGACTGCCAGAGGCCCGGACAACAGGCCCTCCAATTTGACACACTGAATTCTTGGTGAACCAGGTGAGGCAATCAATTGAGAAACCAAGGCTGTCGAGTCTGCCGATGAGGATGTGGTGATTGACAGAGTCGAAAGCCTTGGCCAGATCAATGAATACGGCTGCACAGTATTGTTTCTTATCGATGGCGGTTAAGATATCGTTTAGGACCTTGAGCGTGGCTGAGGTGCACCCATGACCAGCTCTGAAACCAGATGGCATAGCGGAGAAGGTATAGTGAGATTCGAAATAGCCTGTGTATATTGGTTTCTAGCTTCCCTGAAAAGCTACATATCACGGGGGCTGTTCGATGCTAATGCAGAACGCCATAGGATGTTTTTGTGTTGGTTAAGGGCAGTCAGGTCTGGAGAGAACCAATGGCTATATCTGTTCCTGGTTCTAAATTTCTTGAATGGGGCATGCTTATTTAAGATGGTGAGGAAGGCATTTTAAAAGAATAACCAGGCATCCTCTACTGACGGGATGAGGTCAATATTCTTCCAGGATACCCCGGCCAGGTCAATTAGAAAGGCCTGCTCGCTGAAGTGTTTTGGGGAGCATTTGACAGTGATGAGTGGAGGTCGTTTGACCGCTGACCCATTACGGATGCAGGCAATGAGGCAGTGATCTCTGAGATCTTGGTTGAAAACAGCAGAGGTGTATTTAGAGGGCAAGTTGGTTAGGATGATATCTATGAGGGTGCCCGTGTTTACCGCGTTGGGGTGGTACCTGATAGATTCATTGATAATTTGTGTGAGATTGAGGGCATCAAGCTTAGATTGTAGAATGAGTGTTTTTGATCCAAATCTACTAATAATACTATGCATATCCTAGCTTCTGGGCCTGAGTAACAGGTAGTTTACTTTGGGCACGCTTTTAATCCGGACGTGAAAATACTGCCCCGTAGCCTTAAGAAGTTTTAAACATGTTTAGGTTGCCTAGCAGCACGCGCTCTCTAAAGATAGATGGGGGGCAATCAGTTCACATAGTGTCCAGAGCACAGCTGGGGGCAGAGGGTGGTCTATTGCAGGCGGTAACAGTGAGAGACTTGTTTTTAGAGAGGTGGATTTTTTAAAGTAGAAGCTCAAATTGTTTGGGTATAGACCTGGATAGTAGGACAGAACTCTGCAGGCTAACTCTGCCCCCTTTAGCAGTTCTATCTTGTCTGAAAATGTTGTAGTTAGGGATGAAGATTTCAGAATTTTTGGTGGTCTTCCTAAGCCAGGATTCAGACATGGCTAGAACATCCGGGTTTGCAGAGTATGCTAAAGCAGTGAATAAAACAAAGGAGGAGGAGGCTTCTAATGTTAACATGCATGAAACCAAGGCTATTACAGTTATAGAAGTCATCAAAAGAGAGCGCCTGGGGAATGGGAGTGGAACTAGGCACTGCAGGGCATAGCTTAACCTCTACATCACCAGAGGAACAGAGGAGGCGTAGGATAAGGGTACAGACTAAGAATTGAGAATTGGTCGTATGGAACGTCCGGAACAGAGAGTAAAAGGAGGTTTCTGGGGGTAATAAAATAGCTTCAAGGTTTAATGTACAGACTAAGGTGTGGTAGGATGTGAATACAGTGGAGGTAAACCTAGGTATTGAGTGATGATGAGAGAGATATTGTCTCTAGAAACATAATTGAAACCAGGTGATGTCATCGCAAGTGTGGGTGGTGGAACTGAAAGGTTGGATAAGGTATAATGAGCAGGGCCAGAGGCTCTACAGTGAAATAAGCCAATAAACACTAACCATCAAGGCAGATATGACAGATAGCATCCACAACTGGTTTGACCTGGAGAACGTTCCCGCGAGCCGAGTGATATGGAGGACATTCGCCAAACGGCCTATGATCCTATTAGGAGCCAAGGCCTTTAGTCAAGTAAGTCAACTACTTTGTCCTACTGGGTGAAGGTGTGGGGTTTCGAGAGAGGGCTGTAACTGAACAGCGTTACCACTTCCAACCAGGAGGTAACAGCACTGCCCTGAGGTTGGTTCAGGTTTAGAAGCATAGGTGTGGTGTAAGTTCCTCAATAACGCCAGTAGGGGGAGGTGATGTGCCCTTAAAATAAAATGTTATTGGTCCATAAACATATTTAACAGATGTTATTGGTCCATATTTAACAGATGTTATTGGTCCATATTTAACAGATGTTATTGGTCACATATTTAACAGATGTTATTGGTCACATATTTAACAGATGTTATTGGTCACATATTTAACAGATGTTATTGGTCCATATTTAACAGATGTTATTGGTCCATATTTAACAGATGTTATTGGTCCATATTTAACAGATGTTATTGGTCCATATTTAACAGATGTTATTGGTCCATATTTAACAGATGTTATTGGTCACATATTTAACAGATGTTATTGGTCACATATTTAACAGATGTTATTGGTCCATATTTAACAGATGTTATTGGTCCATATTTAACAGATGTTATTGGTCACATATTTAACAGATGTTATTGGTCCATATTTAACAGATGTTATTGGTCCATATTTAACAGATGTTATTGGTCCATACTTAACAGATGTTATTGGTCCATATTTAACAGATGTTATTGGTCCATATTTAACAGATGTTATTGGTCCATATTTAACAGATGTTATTGGTCCATATTTAACAGATGTTATTGGTCCATACACATACAGTATATATATACACGTGTGATGGGATGTATAAGCATTATGGACAGTTTGTGAATGAAATATTTAGTATACTGTAGGATTTGTAGGCGAGGACAGTTCACAGTGCATTGGGAAAGTATTTAGACCCCTTGACTTTTTCCACATTTTGTTACGTTACAGCCTTATTCTACACACTACACTGCCTTATTCTACACACTACACTGCCTTATTCTACACACTACACGGCCTTATTCTACACACTACACTGCCTTATTCTACACACTACACTGCCTTATTCTACACACTACACTGCCTTATTCTACACACTACACGGCCTTATTCTACACACTACACTGCCTTATTCTACACACTACACTGCCTTATTCTACACACTACACAGCCTTATTCTACACACTACACAGCCTTATTCTACACACTACACGGCCTTATTCTACACACCACACGGCCTTATTCTACACACTACACTGCCTTATTCTACACACTACACTGCCTTATTCTACACACTACACGGCCTTATTCTACACACTACACTGCCTTATTCTACACACTACACTGCCTTATTCTACACACTACACAGCCTTATTCTACACACTACACAGCCTTATTCTACACACTACACGGCCTTATTCTACACACCACACGGCCTTATTCTACACACTACACAGCCTTATTCTGCACACTACACATCCTTATTCTACAAACTACACAGCCTTATTCTACACACTACACGGCCTTATTCTACCCACTACACAGCCTTATTCGACACACTACACTGCCTTATTCTACACACTACACTGCCTTATTCTACACACTACACGGCTGTATTCTACACACTACACGGCCTTATTCTACACACTACACTGCCTTATTCTACACACTACACTGCCTTATTCTACACACTACACGGCCTTATTCTACACACTACACGGCCTTATTCTACACACTACACGGCCTTATTCTACACACTACACGGCCTTATTCTACACACTACACAGCCTTATTCTACACACTACACGGCCTTATTCTACACACTACACGGCCTTATTCTACACACTACACTGCCTTATTCTACACACTACACAGCCTTATTCTACACACTACACTGCCTTATTCCACACACTACACGGCCTTATTCCACACACTACACGGCCTTATTCTACACACTACACAGCCGTATTCTACACACTACACGGCCTTATTCTACACTCTACACGGCCTTATTCTACACACTACACTGCCTTATTCTACACACTACACTGCCTTATTCTACACACTACACGGCCTTATTCTACACACTACACTGCCTTATTCTACACACTACACGGCCTTATTCTACACACTACACGGCCTTATTCTACACACTACACAGCCTTATTCTACACACTACACAGCCTTATTCTACACACTACACGGCCTTATTCTACACACTACACGGCCTTATTCTACACACTACACTGCCTTATTCTACACACTACACAGCCTTATTCTACACACTACACTGCCTTATTCCACACACTACACGGCCTTATTCCACACACTACACGGCCTTATTCTACACACTACACAGCCGTATTCTACACACTACACGGCCTTATTCTACACTCTACACGGCCTTATTCTACACTCTACACGGCCTTATTCTACACTCTACACGGCCTTATTCTACACACTACACGGCCTTATTCTACACACTACACAGCCGTATTCTACACACTACACTGCCTTATTCTACACACTACACAGCCTTATTCTACATGACCTTATTCTACACACTACACGGCCTTATTCTACACACTACACAGCCTTATCCGTCAGTCTACACACAATGCCCCACAATGACAAAGCAAAAACTGGATTTTAGAAATAGCACATTTACATAAGTATTCAGACCCTTTACTCAGTACTTGCACCTTTGGCAGTGATTATAGCCTCGAGTCTTCTAGGGTATGACTCTACAAGCCTGACACACCTGTATTTGGGGAGTTTCTCCCATTCTTCTCTGCAGATCCTCTTAAGCTCTGTCAGGTTCGATGGGGACCATTGCTGCACAGCTATTTTCAGGTCTCTCCAGAGATGTTTGATCGGTTTCAAGTCCGGGCTCTGGCTCGGCCACTCCAGGACATTCAGAGACTGTGTTGTCTTGGCTGTGTGCTTCGGGTCGTTGTCCTGTTGGAAGGTGAACCTTCACCCCGGTCTGAGACTCTGGAGCAGGTTTTCATCAAGGATCTCTCTGTTTTGTTCCGGTCATCTTTCCTTCGATCCTGACTAGTCTCCCATCCTGACTAGTCTCCCATCCTGACTAGTGTCCCAGTCCCTGCCCATGAAAAACATCCCCAGAGCATGATGCTGCCACCACCGTGCTTCACCTTAGGGATGGTGCCAGGTTTCCTCCAGATGTGACACTTGGTATTCAGCACAAAGAGTTCAATCTTGATTTCATCAGACCAGAGAATCTTGTTTCTCATGGTCTGAGAATCCTCTAGGTGCCTTTTGGCAAACTCCAAGCGGGCTGTCATGTGCCTTTTACTGAGGAGTGGTTTCCATCTGGCCAGTCTACCATAAAGGCCTGATTAGTGGAGTGCTGCGGAGATGGTTGTCCTTCTGGAAAATTCTCCCATCTCCACAGAGGAGCTCTGTCAGAGTGATCATCGGGTTCTTGGTCACCTCCCTGACCAAGTCCCTTGTCCCCTGATTGCTCAGTTTGGCTGGGCAGCCAGCTCTAGGAAAAGTCTTGGTGGTTCCAAACGTCTTCCATTTAAGAATGATGGAGGCCACTGTGTTCTTGGGGACCTTCAAATCTGCAAAAATGTTTTGGTACCCTTCCCCAGATCAGTGCCTCGACAGAATCATGTCTCGGAGCTCTATGTACAATTCCTTCAACCTCATGGCTTGGTTTTTCCTCTGACATGCACTGTCAACTGTCAGACCTTATATAGACAGTTGTGTGCCTTTCCAAATCATATCCAATCAATTAAATTTACCACAGGTGGACTCCAAGTTGTAGAAACATCTCAAGGATGATCAATGGAAACAGGATGCACCTGAGCTCAATTTCGCGTCTCATAGCAACGAGTCTGAATACTTTATGTAAATGTGATGTTTTATTATATGTAAATAAGGTATTTCTGTTTCTTATTTGTCCGAAATTTGCATAATTTTTTATACCTGTTTTCACTTTGGACATCAGAGACTGTAACTTTCTTTGCTTCACGGAAAAATGGCTCACTCGAGAGACGCTAACGGAATCGGTTTCTTCACACATCGCGCCGACAGAAACAAACATATTTCTGGTAAGAAGAGGGGCTGGGGCGTATGCCTTATGGTTAACGAGACGCGGTGTGGTCACAACAACATACAGGAACTCAAGTCCTTCTGTTCACCTGATTTAGAATTCCTCACAATCAAATGTCGACCGCATTATCTACCAAGGGAATTCTCTTCGATTATAATCACAGCCGTATATACAGTATTCCCCCTCAAGCAGACACATCAATGGCTCTGAACGAACTTTATTTGACTCTTTGCAAACTGGAAACCACATATCCTGAGGCTGCATTCATTGTAGCTGGGGATTTTAACAAGGCTAATCTGAAAACAAGACCCCCTAAATTGTATCAGCATATTGATTGCGCAACCAGGGCTGGTAAAACCCTAGACCATTGATATTCTAACTTCCGCGATGCATATAAGGCCCTCCCCCGCCCTCCTTTTGGAAAAGCTGACCACGACTCCATTTTGTTGCTCCCTGCCTACAGACAGAAGCTAAAACAAGAAGCTCCCGCGCTCAGGTCTGTTCAACGCTGATCCAACCAATCTGATTCCACGCTCCAAGACTGCTTCCATCACGTGGACTGGGATATGTTCCGCACTCAATCATCAAGGCCTTGAGATAGAAGCTGTTTTTCAGTCTCTCTGTCCCAGCTTTGATGCACCTGTACTGACCTCGCCTTCTGGATCATAGCAGGGTGAACAGGCATGGCTCGGGTGGTTGTTGTCCTTGATGATCTTTATGGCCTTCCTGTAACATCGGGTGCTGTAGGTGTCCTGGAGGGCAGCTAGTTTGTCCCCGGTGATGCGTTGTGCAGACCGCACTACCCTCTGGAGAGCCTTGCGGTTGAGGGCGGTGCAGTTGCCGTACCAGGCGGTGATACAGCCCGGCAGGATGCTCTCGATTGTTCATCTGTAAAAGTTTGTGAGGGTCTTAGGTGCCATGCCAAATTTCTTCTGCCTCCTGAGGTTGAAGATGCGCTGTTGTGCCTTCTTCACCACGCTGTCTGTGTGGGTGGACCATTTCAGATCTTCAGTGATGTGTACTCTGAGGAACTTTAAGCTTTTCACCTTCTCCACTACGGCCCTGGCGATGTGGATAGTGGGCGTGCTCCCTCTGCTGTCTTCTGAAGTCCATGATCAGCTCCTTTGTTTTGTTGACATTGAGTGAGAGGTTATTTTCCTGACACCACACTCCGAGGGCCCTCACCTCCTCCCTGTAGGCCATCTCATTTTTGTTGGTAATCAGGCCTGATTGAGTTGGAGGCGTGTGTGATCATGCTGTCATGGGTGACTGGGGGCGGGCCGTCAGGGAGTCCACGACCAAGTTGCACAGGGCAGGGTTCAGACCCAGGGCCCGGAGCTTAATGATGAGCTTGGAGGGTACTATGGTGTTGAAGGCTGAGCTATATTCAAAGAACAGCATTCTTACATCGGTAATCCTCTTGTCCAGATGGGATAGGGCAGTGTGTGATGGCGATAACATCGTCCATGGATCTATTGGGGCGGTAAGTAAATTGAAGTGGGTCTAGGGTGTCAGGTAAAGTAGAGGTGATATGATCCTCAACTAGCCTCTCAAAGCACTTCATGATGACAGAATTGAGTGCTACGGGGCGATAGTCATTTAATTCAGGAACAATGGTGGACATCTTGAAGAAAGTAGGGACAGCAGACTGGGTTGTAGTTCAGACTGGGAGAGGTGGAGCACCCTTCAGAGAGACAGGAGAGGAGTGGTGATGTAGTTCAGACTGGGAGAGGTGGAGCACCCTTCAGAGAGACAGGAGAGGAGTGGTGATGTAGTTCAGACTGGGAGAGCTGGAGCACCCTTCAGAGAGACAGGAGAGGAGTGGTGATGTAGTTCAGACTGGGAGAGGTGGAGCACCCTTCAGAGAGACGGGAGAGGAGTGGTGATGTAGTTCAGACTGGGAGAGGTGGAGCACCCTTCAGAGAGACAGGAGAGGAGTGGTGATGTAGTTCAGACTGGGAGAGGTGGAGCACCCTTCAGAGAGACGGGAGAGGAGTGGTGATGTAGTTCCTTATTAACTCCACCAGGAGGAGAGGAGCAGACTGCAGGCTGTGTTCCTTACGGCCCCAGTGCTACCCTGAGGAACAATGCAGTCATTCTGCAAGTACACACACATCCTCTCACACACACCCCGCCTCTCAGCCTGCATGACTTTATAAGGTATTAAAGGCAGCTGCTGTTGTGATTGGTTGACAGGATTTGAGCAGGGAATTGTGATTCGCTGCGGCACATAAACACACAGCACCTGTTAGAACACATAACCCTCAGAGCACAACCACCCTTCACACACACACACACACACATCTACACACACACACACACACACCCTCACACTCAGACACACACACCTACACACACACCCCTCACACTCAGACACACACACCTAGACACACAACCACCACTCACACTCGGACACACACACCTACACACTGATACACACACCTACACAAACACCCCTCACACTCAGAGACACACACCGGCACACACACACACCCCACACACACACCTACACACACCGGCACACACACACACACCTAGACACACAACCACCACTCACAGTCAGACACACACACCTACACACTGATACACACACCTACACAAACACCCCTCACACTCAGAGACACACACCGGCACACACACACACCCCACACACACACACACACACACACACACACCTAGACACACAACCACCACTCACAGTCAGACACACACACACACCTAACCCTAATCTTAACCCTAAACACTAGTGATGTGTGTGTTGACTCATAACCTGCAGTCTCTGCATTACATCTACGGGGTGGACAGGGTCAGGGTCATTAAATATTGTGTAGCTGTAAGGCGAATGGGTTGAAGAGAAACAATAACTTCAAAATCCATAAATCTGTAATTAGTGTGCACTTAGTTTAGTCTACATTAGGGTTTCTCTGGTTTTAGAGCATAAGCCTCAGCTTCAGGGTAGAACTACACTCATATTTCCTCCTTAACTGTACGCGTGCCATATATCCTCCTTAACTGTACGTGTGCCATATATCCTCCTTAACTGACGCGTGCCGTATAGCCTCCTTAACTGTACGCGTGCCATATATCCTCCTTAACTGTACGCGTGCCATATATCCTCCTTAACTGTACGCGTGCTGTATAGCCTCCTTAACTGTACGCGTGCCATATTTCCTTAACTGTACGTGTGCCATATATCCTCCTTAACTGTACGTGTGCCATATATCCTCCTTAACTGACGCGTGCCGTATAGCCTCCTTAACTGTACGCGTGCCATATCTCCTTAACTGTACGTGTGCCATATATCCTCCTTAACTGACGCGTGCCATATATCCTTAACTGTACGCGTGCCATATATCCTCCTTAACTGTACGCGTGCCATATATCCTCCTTAATTAACTGTACGCGTGCCGTATAGCCTCCTTAACTGTACGCGTGCCGTATAGCCTCCTTAACTGTACGCGTGCCATATATCCTCCTTAACTGTACGCGTGCCATATATCCTCCTTAACTGTACGCGTGCCATATATCCTCCTTAACTGTACGCGTGCCATATATCCTCCTTAATTAACTGTACGCGTGCCGTATAGCCTCCTTAACTGTACGCGTGCCGTATAGCCTCCTTAACTGTACGCGTGCCATATATCCTCCTTAACTGTACGCGTGCCGTATAGCCTCCTTAACTGTACGTGTGCCATATATCCTCCTTAACTGTACGTGTGCCGTATAGCCTCCTTAAATGTAGGCGTGCCATATATCCTTAACTGTACGTGTGCCATGTATCCTCCTTAACTGTACGCGTGCCGTATAGCCTCCTTAAATGTAGGCGTGCCATATATCCTTAACTGTACGTGTGCCATATATCCTCAACTGTACGCGTGCCATATATCCTCCTTAACTGTACGCGTGCCGTATAGCCTCCTTAAATGTAGGCGTGCCATATATCCTTAACTGTACGCGTGCCGTATAGCCTTAACTGTACGCGTGCCATATATCCTCAACTGTACGTGTGCCATATATCCTCCTTAACTATACGCGTGCCATATTTCCTCCTTAACTGTACGCGTGCCGTATATCCTCCTTAACTATACGCGTGCCATATTGCCTCCATAACTGTACGCGTGCCGTATAGCCTTAACTGTACGCGTGCCATATTGCCTCCATAACTGTACGCGTGCCGTATAGCCTTAACTGTACGCGTGCCGTATAGCCTCCTTAACTGTACGTGTGCCGTATAGCCTTAACTGTGCGTATGTCATATATCCTCCTTAACTGTACGTGTGCCATATAGCCTGCTTAACTGTACGCATGCCGTATAGCCTCTTTAACTGTACGTGTGCCGTATAGTCTCCTTAACTGTATGTGTGCCGTATAGCCTCCTTAACTGTACGCGTGCCGTATATCCTTCACTGCCAATCACCAAATGATGCTTTGGGGAACAGGCAGAAATGGTTAATGTCAATCAACCGGGGCCAAAACGACATGGTCAAAGTTTAATTCAATGAGACGGAAGCTGTGAAAGTTCAGTTGAAGGGAGGGACAGAAAAGTAACGCTTGGAAAATATTTAATGAAGTAGTTAGAGGATGATAGCAGTGCGGGCTATGTTATGTGGTGAAGTAGTTAGAGGATGATAGCAGTGCGGGCTATGTTATGTGGTGAAGTAGTTAGAGGATGATAGCAGTGCTGCCTATGTTATGTGGTGAAGTAGTTAGAGGATGATAGCAGTGCTGGCTATGTTATGTGGTGAAGTAGTTAGAGGATGATAGCAGTGCTGGCAGTCACTCATGGACTACAAATGGAAATCCAGCCACCAAAACCTGCGGGGTCTCCTTCACTGCAGCCAACGTGAGTAAAACATTTAAACGTGCTAATTCTCGCAAGGCTGCAGGCCCAGACGGCATCCCCAGCCGCGTCCTCAGAGCATGCGCAGACCAGCTGGCTGTTGTGTTTACGGACATATTCAATCAATCCTTATCCCAGTCTGCTGTTCCCACATGCTTCAAGAAGGCCACCATTGTTCCTGTTCCCAAGAAAGCTAAGGTAACTGAGCTAAACGACTACCGCCCCGTAGCACTCACTTCCTTCATCATGAAGTGCTTTGAGGGACTAGTCAAGGACCATATCACCTCCACCCTACCTGACACCCTAAACCCACTCCAATTTGCTTACCGCCCCAATAGGTCCACAGGCGACGCAATCACAACCACACTGCACACTGCCCTAACCCATCTGGACAAGAGGAATACCTATGTAAGAATGCTGTTCATCGACTCAGCATTTAACACCATAGTACCCTCCAATCTCGTCATTAAGCTCGAGAACCTGGGTCTTGACCCCGCCCTGTGCAACTGGGTCCTGGGCTTCCTGATGGGCCGCCCCCAGGTGGTGAGGGTAGGTAACAACATCTCCACCCCGCTGATCCTAAACACTGGGGCCCCACAAGGGTGCATTCTCAGCCCTCTCCTGTACTCCCTGTTCACCCATGACTGCGTGGCCATGCACGCCACCAACTCAATCATCAAGTTTGCACACGACACTACAGTGGCAGGCTTGATTACCAACAACGACAAGACGGCCTACAGGGAGGAGGTGAGGGCCCTCGGAGTGTGGTGTCAGGAAAATATCTTCACACTCAATGTCAAGAAAGCAAAGGAGATGATCGTGGACTTCAGGAAACAGCAGAGGGAGCACCCCCTATCCACATCGACGGGAAAGTAGTGGAGAAGGTGGACATTTTTAAGTTCCTCAGCGTACACATCACTGACAAACTGGATTGGTCCACCCACACAGACAGCGTAGTGAAGGCAGCAGCGCCTCTTCAACCTCAGGAGGCTGAAGAAATGTAGTCTTGTCACCAAAAACACTCACAAACTTCTACAGATGCACAATCGAGAGCATCCTGTCGGGCTGTATCACCGCCTGGTACGGCAAGTGCTCTGCCCACAACCGTAAGGCTCTCAGAGGGTAGTGAGGTCTGCACAACGCATCACTGGGAGAAAACTACCTGGCCTTCAGGACACCTACCCCACCCGATGTCACAGGAAGGCCAAAAAGATAATCAAGGACAACCACCCGAGCCACTGCCTTTTCACCCGGCTATCATCCAGAAGGCGAGGTCAGTACAGGTGCATCAAAGCAGCGACCGAGAGACTGAAAAACAGCTTCTATCTCAAGGCCATCAGACTGTTAAACAGCCATCACTAACATTGAGTGGCTGCTGCCAACATACTGACTCAACTCTCTGTCTCAAGGCCATCAGACTGTTAAACAGCCACCACTAACATAGAGAGGCTGCTGCCAACATACTGACTCAACTCTCTGTCTCAAGGCCATCAGACTGTTAAACAGCCACCACTAACATTGAGTGGCTGCTGCCAACACACTGACTCAACTCTCTGTCTCAAGGCCATCAGACTGTTAAACAGCCACCACTAACATTGAGTGGCTGCTGCCAACATGCTGACTCAACTCTCTGTCTCAAGGCCATCAGACTGTTAAACAGCCACCACTAACATTGAGTGGCTGCTGCCAACACACTGACTCAACTCTCTGTCTCAAGGCCATCAGACTGTTAAACAGCCACCACTAACATTGAGTGGCTGCTGCCAACACACTGACTCAACTCTCTGTCTCAAGGCCATCAGACTGTTAAACAGCCATCACTAACATTGAGTGGCTGCTGCCAACATACTGACTCAACTCCAGCCACTTCAATAATGAAAAATGGATGTAATACATGTATCACTAGTCACTTTAAACCTTTAAACCTAGTGGTTAGAGCGTTGGACTAGTAACCAGAAGGTTGCAAGTTCAAACCCCCAAGCCGACAAGGTAATAATCTGTCGTTCTGCCCCTGAACAGGCAGTTAACCCACTGTTCCTAGGCCGTTATTGAAAATAAGAATTTGTTCTTAACTGACTTGCCTGGTTAAATAAAGGTAAAAAAAATACTGTACACTTTACAATCTACTGCATATTGCCTATGCCGTTCGGCCATCACTCATTCATATATCTGTATTTATTAATGCAAATGAATACCTGGGAAAGCAGCATACAACTGATCTAATGGAAAGGATACGTTCACTTTCTCACCTATTGTCTAAAAACACATCTGAAGGGTAAGTTAGCTGTTTAGCTCACATCTGAAGGGTAAGTTAGCTGTTTAGCTCACATCTGAAGGAGGTTCCAGATGGGAGAGGTTCCAGATGGGGGGAGATTCCAGATGAGGGGAGGTTCCAGATGAGGGGAGGTTCCAGATGAGGGGAGGTTCCAGATGAGGGGAGGTTCCAGATGAGGGGAGGTTCCAGATGAGGGGAGGTTCCAGATGAGGGGAGGTTCCAGATGGGGGAGGTTCCAGATGAGGGAGGTTCCAGATGGGAGGAGGTTCCAGATGAGGGGAGGTTCCAGATGAGGGGAGGTTCCAGATGGGGGGGTTCCAGATGAGGGAGGTTCCAGATGACTTATTAGCAATTGCAGGCTGGTGCGGGTGAACAAACTGCTATCCCGTGCACCACCACCACCACCACCACACACACACACACAGGGCCTTCAGAAAGTATTCACAACTCTTGACTTTTACCTGTTACAGCCTTGTTGTGTTACAGCCTTGTTGTGTTACAGCCTTGTTGTGTTACAGCCTTGTTGTGTTACAGCCTTGTTGTGTTACAGCCTGAGGGATTTTGTTTCACTGGCCTACACACAAATACCCCATAATGTCAACGTGGAATTATTTTTGTAGAACTTTTGACAATGTAATTAAACATTCAAAGCTGACGTGTCTTGAGTCATTAAGTATTCAGCCCCATTGTTATGGCAAGCCTAAATACTTTCAGGAGTACAAATGTGCTTAACAAGTCACATAAGTTTCATGGACTCACTTTGTGTGCAATAATAGTGTTAAACATGATTTTTGAATGACTACCTCATCTTTTTACCCCACAAATTCAATTATCTGTAAGGTCCCTCAGTCGAGCAGTGAATTTCAAACACAGATTCAACCAGGGAGGTTTTTTAATGCCTCACAAAGAAGGACACCTATTGGGCGATTAATTTTTATTTATTTTTTAAAGCAGACATTGAAGTTATTAATTCACTTTGTTTGTTGTATCAATACACCCAGTCACTACAGAGATACAGGCATCCTTCCTAACTCAGTTGCCGGAGAGGAGGGAAACCATTCTGGGATTTCACCATGAGGCCAATGGTGACATTAAACAGTTAGAGTTTAATGGCTGTGATAGGAGAAAACTGAGGATGGATCAACAACATTGTAATTACTCCACAATACTAACCTAAATGACAGAGTGAAAAGAAGGATTATTTTGCTCTTACTGTAGTAGTGTAGGTCACTCCCGACCAGTAGTGTAGGTCACTCCCGACCAGTAGTGTAGGTCACTCCCGACGTGTTGTGTAGGCCACTCCCGACCAGTTGTGTAGGTCACTCCCGACCAGTTGTGTAGGTCACTCCCGACCAGTTGTGTAGGTCACTCCCGACCAGTTGTGTAGGTCACTCCCGACCAGTTGTGTAGGTCACTCCCGACCAGTTGTGTAGGCCACTCCCGACCAGTTGTGTAGGCCACTCCCGACCAGTTGTGTAGGCCACTCCAGACCAGTTGTGTAGGCCACTCCAGACCAGTTGTGTTGTACAGTGCCTGAGTGGCACAACGGTCTAAGACACTGCATAGCAGTGCAAGCTGTGTTGCTACAGATGCTGGTTCCAGCCTCGACTAGTAGACCCATGAGATGACTGTAGGTTTTTGGTTTCTCTCACTCTAAAAACAGAAATAAATAAGCTTCTTGATTTGTAAATAGCCAAACCATCAAAAAATCTAATATGAACCTGGTCCCTGGCGAGAAATTGCCAGAAATTTAGAAATTAGAAAGAAAGTAGAAATTTTGAGCAAATTGCTCAAGGGCCACGGTTGATTCGTCTGTGAAGATGACATCATTGAATGTCTCACCAGTTATGATCCATGCCTGGGCCTGCAGGACACGGAGGTCTTTGTTTGTCAGACAAATCATTGGGTCGAAACTACAGAACAGTACAAAACAAGCAAACACACGTCTGTAATCAGCTGAGATCATGGCACCACATCAAAATCGCTCTAATCACAGTTAGAAGATAGTTTACAACTTGCATAGACTTTTATATATAAAACATGTCAAACTGAGCATTTCCAAAAGTCCACTCCAGTTTCTTCAACTGTCTTCCGACTAATTAGAGCGATGTTGTGTCATGATGCCAGCAGATGACCAATGGCCTTTGCCGAGCGCTCATCATCTTCATTCATCAGTGAGTCGAAGGCTCCGGAAATTAAATACAATGTAAAATGTAAAAATGTGCAGCATATTGTAAAGACGAGCAGTAGATTTATTTAAGCATTATTTCAGTATTATTAGGCTAATTTACAGTATTGTCACTGTTCAGAGGCCACTGTAATCGATGGGGGCTCAGGGTAGTACCATTCTGCTCATCTGATGAAGGTGCACATGGATCAGATTCAAACTTTGAAGACCGAGATCGAGTCATTGAAGGCAGATCAGCAGAAAGAGAAACATTATCTGAGGGCAGAGATACGTGCGACAGCTGATGCATTGGTCCAGAGCCAGGTGGCATTGACGGAGAGTCAGGTGGAGAATGACGCGTTGAAGAGGGCGAGGAACATACTGTATATGGACTTGTAAAAAATAAGCCAAGAGAAACGACAGTCCATCATTACTTTAAGATATCCAGCACTTTGAAAGTTTCTTCAAGTGCAGTCGCAAAAACCATCATGCGCTATGATGAAAATGGCTCTCATGAGGACCACAGCAGGATAGGAAAGAGTTACCTCTGCTGCAGAGTATAAGTTCATTAGTGTTACCATCCTCAGAAATTGAAGCCCAAATAAATGCTTCACAGAGTTCAAGTAACAGACAAATCTCAACATCTACTTTTCAGAGGAGACTGCGTGAATCGGGCCTTCATGGTTGAATTGCTTCAAAGAAACCACTACAAAAGGACACTGTCATGGTGCGCATGTCCACGACTTGTAAACAATGACACTGAAACAAATGATTGGTTGAAGAAAGAATTTATTGTATCTCATCAAGGTGAAGTCAAGAATCCTGAAACCAAAGAGAATGTTGGATTGAGTAGCGCATTCCGTTTGCCAACAATACTTCGACATTCGGCGCCAAAGTAGAGTATTTATTGTGCATGCCAGGTTGACTACTGTAACACACGCCTGGGGACATGTCCCAGGAACTACATCAATATTATATACAGTACAGTATTGAGATTTTATATAGTACAGTATTCTGAGATATTATATAGTACAGTATTCTGAGATATTATACAGTACAGTATTCTGAGATATTATACAGTACAGTATTCTGAGATATTATACAGTACAGTATTCTGAGATATTATACAGTACAGTATTCTGAGATATTATACAGTACAGTATTATGAGATATTATACAGTACAGTATTCTGAGATTTTATACAGTACAGTATTGAGATTTTATATAGTACAGTATTCTGAGATATTATATAGTACAGTATTCTGAGATATTATACAGTACAGTATTCTGAGATATTATACAGTACAGTATTCTGAGATATTATACAGTACAGTATTATGAGATATTATACAGTACAGTATTCTGAGATATTATATAGTACAGTATTCTGAGATATTATACAGTACAGTATTCTGAGATTTTATACAGTACAGTATTGAGATTTTATATAGTACAGTATTCTGAGATATTATATAGTACAGTATTCTGAGATATTATACAGTACAGTATTCTGAGATATTATACAGTACAGTATTCTGAGATATTATACAGTACAGTATTATGAGATATTATACAGTACAGTATTCTGAGATATTATACAGTACAGTATTCTGAGATATTATACAGTACAGTATTATGAGATGAACCATGACTAAAGATGACCTGTAATACCACCAGAGAATCAACTGGGGATTTAGGTAAATATCACACCTGGATAACCATGTCGAAATATATTATATCCCCATGTTCATAACTTCCATCAGTGGTGACTCCCAGATAACCAGGCCATGTTCATAACTTCCATCAGCGGTGACTCCCAGATAATCAGGCCATGTTCATAACTTCCATCAGCAATGACTCCACAGATAACCAGGCCATGTTCATAACTTCAATCAGTGGTGACTCCCAGATAATCAGGCCATGTTCATAACTTCCATCAGTGGTGACTCCCAGATAATCAGGCCATGTTCATAACTTCCATCAGTGGTGACTCCCAGATAACCAGGCCATGTTCATAACTTCCATCAGCGGTGACTCCCAGATAACCAGGCCATGTTCATAAAATCCATCAGCGGTGACTCCCAGGTCATTTGTTTGTGTTGGTGTTTGTGTTAGGCTTCGGCTTACCCAAAAGTTTATTCTGGACCTGGGGACTGTGAAAAGACCCCTGGTGGGGTACGTGTGTGTGTTAGTGCTGTGTGTCAGTTGACTACTCAAACCATTTGGAATTTCCTACACAATGTTTCTCATAAAAACAAGGAGTGTCGCAGTCTGTCTTTCCTCCATTCTCAGCCAAGAGAGACTGGCATACTGTAGTATTAATATCAGCCCTCTGATTACAATGAAGAGCAAGGTGTACCGCTCTGTTCTGGGCCAGCTGTATCTTAACTAGGTCTTTCTTTGCAGCACTTGACCACATGACTGGGCAATAATCCAGATAAGATAAAACTAGAGCCTGCAGGACTTGCTTTGGGGAGTGTGGTGTCAAAAAAGCAGACCATCTCTTTATTACAGACAGACCTCTCCCCATCTTTACAACCACTGAATCTATATGTTTTGACCATGACAGTTTACAATCTAACACCAAGTAATTTAGTCTCCTCAACTTGTTCAACAGCCACACCATTCATTAAATCAAATCAAATCAACAATATTGTAAAGGTCTTGGATGGCAGGGAGCTTGGCCCCAGTGATGTACTGGGCCATTATCACTACCCTCTGTAGCACCTTACGGTCAGATGCTGAGCAGTTGCCATACCAGGCGGTGATGCAACCGGTCAAGATGTTCTCGATGGTGCAGCTGTAGAACCTTTTGAGGATCTGGTGACCCATGCCAAATCTTTTCAGTCTCCTGAGGGGGAATAGGTTTTGTCGTGCCCTCTTCACGACTGCCTTGGTGTGTTTGGACCATGATAGTTCGATGGTGATGTGGACACCAAGAAACTTGAAACTCTCGTCCCGCTCTACTACAACCCCGTCGATGTTAATGGGGACCTGTTCGTCCCGCTCCACTACAGCCCTGTCGATGTTAATGGGGGCCTGTTCGTCCCGCTCTACTACAGCCCCGTCAATGTTAATGGGGGCCTGTTCGACCCGCTCTACTACAGCCCTGTCGATGTTAATGGGGACCTGTTCGTCCCGCTCTACTACAGCCCCGTCGATGTTAATGGGGGCCTGTTCAGCTTGACTTTTCCTGTAGTCCACGATCAGCTCATTTGTCTTGCTCACATTGAGGGAGAGGTTGTTGTCCTGGCACCACACTGCCAGGTCTCTGACCTCCTCCCTATAAGCCCTCATCGTTGTCGGTGATCAGGCCTACCACTGTTGTGTCATCAGCAAACTTAATGATGGTGTTGGAGTTGTGTTTGGGTTAACAGGGAATACAGGAGGGGACTAAGTACACACCCCTGAGAGGCCCCAGTGTTAAGGATCAGCGTGGCAGATGTGTTGTTGCCTACTCTTACCACCTGGGGGCGGCCCATCAGGAAGTCCATGATCCAGCTGCAGAGGGAGGCTCTTAGTCCCAGAGTCCTTAGCTTAGTGATGAGCTTTGTGGGCAATATGGTGTTGAACGCTGAGCTGTAGTCAATGAACAGCATTCTCACATAGGTGTTCCTTTTGTCCAGGTGAGAAAGGTCAGTGTGGAGTGTGATTGAGAGTGCATCATCTGTGGATCTGTTAGGGCAGTATGCGAATTGGAGTGGGTCTAGGGTGTCCGGGAGGATGCTGTTGATGTGAGCCATGTCCAGCCTTTCAAAGCATTTAATGGCTACCGACGTGAGTGCCACGGGGCGGTAATCATTTAGGCAGGTTACCTTCGCTTCCTTGGGCACAGGGACTATGGTGGTCTGTTTGAAACATGTAGGTATTACAGACTGGGTCAGGGAGAGGTTGAAACAGTTGGTCTGCTCTGAGTACACGTCCTGGTAATCCGTCTGGCCCAGCGGCTTTGTGAATGTTGACCTGTTTAAAGATTTTGTTCACATCGGCTACCAAGAGTGTGATCACACAGTCATCCAGAACAGCTGGTGCAGTGTTGCTTGCCTCGAAGCGAGTATAAAAGGCATTTAGCTCATCTGGTAGGCTCGAGTTTGGGTTTCCCTTTGTTTTCCGTAATAGTTTTCAAGCCCTGCCACATCTGACAAGCATCAGAGCCGGTGTAGTATGATTCAATCTTATTCCTGTATTGACGCTTTGCCTGTTTGATGGTTTGTCTGAGGGCAGAGCGGGATTTCTTATAAGCGTCCGGATTAGTGTCCTGCTCCTTGAAAGTGGCAGCTCTAGCCTTTAGCTTGGTGAGGAGGTTGCCTGTAATCCATGGCTTCTGGTTATGATATGTACGTACAGTCACTGTGGCAGCAGCTCTAGCCTTTAGCTTGGTGAGGAGGTTGCCTGTAATCCACAGCTTCTGGTTGGGATATGTACGTACAGTCACTGTGGGGATGACGTTGTCGATGCACTTATTGATGAAGCCGGAGACTGAGGTGGTGTACTCCTCAATGCCATTGGATGAATCCCGGAACATGTTCCAGTCTGTGCTATCAAAACAGTCCTGTAGTTTAGCATCCATGTCATCTGGTCACTGGTTTTTCCTGCTTTAGTTTTTGCTTGTAAGCAGGAATCAGGTAGGGTAGAATTATGGACAGTTTTGCCAAATGGAAGGCGAGGGAGAGCTTTGTACGCGTCTCTGTGTGTGGACTAAAGGTGTTCTAGAGGGTTTTTATCCTCTGTTTGCACGTGACATGCTGGTTAACATTTGGTAAAACTTATTTAATTTTCCCTGCATTAAACTTGTTGGGGATAGGGGGCAGTATTTTCACTTTGGATTAATTGCGTGCCCATAGTGAACTGCATCCTACTCTGTCCTAGATTGCTAATATATCCATATTATTAATACTATTGGATAGAAAACACTCTGAAGTTTCTAAAACGGTTTGAATTATGTCTGTGAGTATAACAGAACTCATAGGGCAGGCAATCTTCCAAACAAGAAGTGAAATTCTGAATGTGGGTCAAATTTGACGTCATCGCCCCTTCCCTTCCAAACAAGATATGGATCTGGTAGCACTTCCTACGCCTTACACTAGATGTCCCCATTCAGTAGAACGTGGAATGAGCCTCTGGTGTGAACTTTGACCGAATGGGAGGGGAAATAGTCACTGTCCTGGCAGAATGACATTTCCCTGTGGCGCATTTGTCTGTGGGTGCCACCGTCGTTCCATTTGGCTGCAGATGAAAACGTATGATCCGGTTGGAACGTTATTGGATATATATGAAAATAACATCCTGAAGATTGATTCTCTACTTAGTTTGACCAGTTTATTCGATCTGGAATATATATTTTTGAAGTTTTCGTCTGAGTTTTCCTGGACCAGCGTCAGCTTTTGGGCACGTGAGCTGAAAGTGCTAGCAAATGCACCTAATTGGACACTAGTATTGGACATTATGGAACAAAACAACAATTTATTGTGGAACTAGGACTCCTTGCACTGCATTCTGATGAAAGATCATCAAAGGTAAGGGAATATTTATGATGTAATTTCGTATTTCTGTTGACTCCAACATGGCGGAGAAATATATATACACGTCTATTGCATGGCAGGCTTTTTTCGTAATGTTTTTTTAAAAATCTGACACAGCGGTTGCATTAAGAACCAGAGTATCTTTAATTATATGTAGAAAATGTATCTTTAGTCAAAGTTTATGATGAGTATTTCTGTTATCTGGCATAGCTTTCTATAATTCCTCCGGATATTTTGGAGACATTTCTGAACATGGCGTCAATGTAAACCGAGATTTGTGGATATAAATATGCATATTATCGAACAAAACATAAATGTATTGTGTAACATGTGTCATCTGATGAAGATTTTCAAAAGGTTAGTGATTCATCTTATCTCTAATCCTGCTTTTGTGACTCAATATTTGGCTGGGAAAAATGGCTGTGTTTTTTTATTTGGTGGTGGTCTATAGTTTCTCTATGTTGTGTTTTCGTTGTAAAACATTTTAAAAATCGGACATGATGGTTTATTTTCATTTGCTGTATTGGACTTGTTAATGTGTGAATGTTTAAAGAATATGAATGAATGAATTCCCTGCGCCACCTTTTCAGCTGAATGGGGGGGGGAGTTCCCCTAAGGGGATAGCCTTGCCATTAACTTAAAGTCCCCGGCCACTAGGAGCGCTGCTTCTGGATGAGCATTTTCTTGTTTGCTTATGACCTTATACAGCTGGTTGAGGTCTTAATGCCAACATTGGTTTGGTGGTAAATAGACGGCTACGAATATTATAGATGAGAACTCTCTTGGTAGGCAGTGTGGTCTACAGCTTATCATAAGGTACTCTTCCTCAGGTGAGCAATACCTCGAGACTTCTTTAAAATTAGACATCGCGCACCAGCTGTTATTGACAAATAAACACACACCCCCACCCCTCGCCTTACCAGAGGTAGCGTCTCTGTTCTGCCAGGTCATGGAAAATCCCGCTAGCTGTATATTGTCCATATCATCATTCAGCCACAACTCGGTGAAACATAAGATGTTACTTTATTTGATGTCCCGTTAGTAGGATAATCATAATCGTAGGTCATCATTTTTATTTTTCCATTGATTGCACGTTAGCAAGTAGAACGGATGGCAGTGGGAGTTTACGGACCCTTTTCTTGCGTCTTTTCTTCATGCAAAAGGCGGGGATCTGGGCCTATTCCAGTGAAAGTAGGATATCCTTCTCGTCGGACTTCAAGTCCGTGGTGAGTAATCGCTGTTCTGATGAGAGATGATAGAGATGGTAGCAGCAACATTATTTCTACCAAATAAAATGCTCTAAGTTTTAGAGATGTTCAGGACTAGTTTATTACTGGCAACACATTCCAAAACAGACTGCAACTCTTTGTTAAGGGTTTCAGTGACTTTGTTAGCTGTGGTTGCTGATGTGTATATGGTTGAGTCATGAGCATACATTGTAGCGGTATTTATTAGAGAGGGGTAAAGAAAGATTTTATTCGGGCGCCAGGCAGGTATTAACCATGCCGAAAGGATAGAGAGAGTACCACTACAAGACCCACACACATCAGCAGAAGAGACTGCCTAGAGTGTAGCCTGTTTACCAGATAGCCAGTGGAGAGAAAAAAGAATACACACCATATAAAACCCACATCACAGCACCGGGGTAACCCCACCCAGAATACCTCAGCAGCACAGGGGTAACCCCACCCAGAATACCTCAGCAGCACAGGGGTAACCCCACCCAGAATACCTCAGCAGCACAGGGGTAACCCCACCCAGAATACCTCAGCAGCACAGGGGTAACCCCACCCAGAATACCTCATACAATAATACTAATACTAATAATGGCAGAGCAATTCAACAGCAACTTCATACAAGAAAGAACCCAGTCATCAACATAGGATTTGCAATAATCTGTATTATTTTCTAATGGATGAGTGCAGAGGGTATGAATGTGGGGGGTGTTCATCGACACAACAAAGGCCTTAAAAATGGCCACAGTCTTCTCGGCCACATGTCATTAGTACACCCCACCTCAATACAGTTCACATAATATTCACATATAATATATACAACTTGCAAGCAACCTACTAAAATGTCCATCCAAATACTTCTGGCAGGGAAATAATAGTCCAGCTCTAATGAACTTCAATGGGAAGTGCATTTGAAAAATAGAGAGTCTGTTGCAGGGTAAAGCACTGGAACGAGAGGGAAGAGAAAGAGAGAGAAAAAGATAACAAGAGAGATCTTAGCTGTGGTCTTCAGGCGTGCTGGTGATCTGACTGTCCGATGGTTTGTTGGTTTGTATGTTAAAGCTTCGCAACAATGTTGCTACTAATCCATTCGATCCATAACGGGCGCGGTCCCAAACAAAAACAACCACGATCTAAAGCGATCACACCGATGATCGAGTTAAATACTTTATAAACCACAAACGCTAAAAACAAACAAAACTTCTGCAGCACAGCACACACAACCAAACTGTCGCGCCACCGAAGAGCTCCTCCCCAAAGAGCTGAATGAGCCCTCTTTATTTTCTCCTTCCTTACTGCTCATGCGCTCTTAAAGTGGCAGTGCACGGTGAAGGCTCCATGCAGATTTCGCCACAACATGGACCCACATGCTTTGTTTAATGCCAGTGGCAGGTCATTGGTAAAAATAGAAAACAGTAGAGGTCCTAGAGAGCTGCCCTGTGGTACAACACACTTTACATATTTGACATTAGCGAGGCTTCCATTAAAGAAAACCCTCTGAGTTCTATTAGATAGATAGCTCTGAATCCATGATATGGCAGAGGTTGAAAAGCCATAACACATATGTTTTCTCAAGAACAAGGTAATGGTCAATAATATCAAATCCTGCACTGAAATCTAACAGTAGAGCGCCCACAATCTTCTTATTATCAATTTATTTCAACCAATCATCAGTCATTTGTGTCAATGCTGTAATTGTTGAATGTCCTTTATTTTCCTGCTGAAAGTCTGTTGTTCATTTGTTTACAGAGAAATAGCATTGTATTTGGTCAAACACCATTTTTTTCAACAGTTTGCTAAGATCTGGCTGCAAGCTGATAAATCTGCTGTTAGAACCAGTAAAGGTAGCTTCACCACTCTTGGGTAACATAATGACTTTTGCTTCCCTCCAGGCCTGAAGACAAAGACTTTGCTCTATGCTCAGATTCGATGGAAAGATGGAGTTGAATTTGTCTTTATGCCCATTATTTAATTGAAAGTACTCCAACATTTTATATCATTGATGGCTTTATAATACAGTTTCTTATTTTTGTTGGTTTTAGTCACATCATTTCTCAGTTAGTCAGCCAGTCAGATGTGCAGCCAGACTTATTAGCCACTTATTAGACGTCATTTCCGGTCACAACTTGCAGGCTTGTTTTCGAGTTGCTGTGCGTTTTGTTGCTAACCTGTTTTGATACCTGACAACTTTACGGTTTTCACTTTTTAATTACCGTTCATATATTTATTTATTTTTTCCTCAACTTTTTCACTCCGGACGCTTTATCTGGACACGATTCGTCAGGACCTCCAACAGCCGAAGCTAAGTAGTAACATTAACATGATGCCTTCTAATTGCAGCCGCTGTACTCGCCTTACGGCGAGGATAGCTGTGCTGCAAGACCAGCTTCAGACGCAATCGTTAGGCAAGGGTAATTTCAGTGTAGGAAAGGATGAAACAGCGTCTGTGGCACCAGTAAGTACAGATAGTAGTGTAAATCCCCTGGCACAGTCCCCGCAGCCGGACAACTTTCTCACGGTTTCTGGAAGGAAATGCTGTAGGAACGCTCAACCGGTGTCGCTCATTCAGCCGACAGAAACTTTCAACCGGTTTTCCCCATTAAGCAGCGGGTCGGAGTCAGAGGCCGATTCTTCTCTGGTCTCTACTCCTCCCGTTACGGGGTCTGAGACGCCGAAGCTTCCCACCATTAGCTCTGACAAATTGAAAACTCTAGTCATTGGCGACTCCATTACCCGCAGTATTAGACTTAAAGCGAATCATCCAGCGATCATACACTGTTTACCCGGGGGCAGGGCTACCGACGTTAAGGCTAATCTGAAGATGGTGCTGGCTAAAGCTAAAACTGGCGAGTGTAGAGAGTATAGAGATATTGTTATCCACGTCGTCACCAACGATGTTAGGATGAAACAGTCAGAAATCACCAAGCGCAACATAGCTTCTGCGTGCATATCAGCTAGAAAGATGTGTCGGCATCGAGTAATTGTCTCTGGCCCCCTCCCAGTTAGGGGGAGTGATGAGCTGGGACTCACCCACAAACAGGACCAAGCCTGACCTGCTGAGGAGTGACGGACTCCATCCTAGCTGGAGGGGTGCTCTCATCTTATCTACCAACATAGACAGGGCTCTAACTCCTCTAGCTCCACAATGAAATAGGGTGCAGGCCAGGCAGCAGGCTGTTAGCCAGCCTGCCAGCATAGTGGAGTCTGCCATTAGCACAGTCAGTGTAGTCAGCTCAGCTATCACCATTGAGACCGTGTCTGTGCCTCGACCTAGGTTGGGCAAAACTAAACATGGCGGTGTTCGCCTTAGCAATCTCACTAGGATAAAGACCACCTCCATTCCTGTCATTACTGAAAGAGATCATGATACCTCACATCTCAAAATAGGGCTACTTAATGTTAGATCCCTTACTTCAAAGGCAATTATAGTCAATGAACTAATCACTGATCATAATCTTGATGTGATTGGCCTGACTGAACATGGCTTAAGCCTGATGAATTTACTGTTTTAAATGAGGCCTCACCTCCTGGCTACACTAGTGACCATATCCCCCGTGCATCCCGCAAAGGCGGAGGTGTTGCTAACATTTACGATAGCAAATTTCAATTTACAAAAAAAAAAAGACATTTTCGTCTTTTGAGCTTCTAGTCATGAAATCTATGCAGCCTACTCAATCACTTTTTATAGCTACTGTTTACAGGCCTCCTGGGCCATATACAGCGTTTCTCACTGAGTTCCCTGAATTCCTATCGGACCTTGTAGTCATAGCAGATAATATTCTAATCTTTGGTGACTTTAATATTCACATGGAAAAGTCCACAGACCCACTCCAAAAGGCTTTCGGAGCCATCATCGACTCAGTGGGTTTTGTCCAACATGTCTCTGGACCCACTCACTGTCACAGTCATACGCTGGACCTAGTTTTGTCCCATGGAATAAATGTGGTGGATCAGTTAACCACCTAACTGAGGATCTCAATCTAACCTTGCGCAATACCCTAGATGCAGTTGCACCCCTAAAAACTAAAAAAATGTCTCATAAGAAACTAGCTCCCTGGTACACAGAAAATACCCGAGCTCTGAAGCAAGCTTCCAGAAAATTGGAACGGAATTGGCGCCACACCAAACTGGAAGTCTTCCGACTAGCTTGGAAGGACGGTACCGTGCAGTACCGTAGAGCCCTTACTGCTGCTCGATCATCCTATTTTTCTAACTTAATTGAGGAAAATAAGAACAATCCGAAATTCCTTTTTAATACTGTCGCAAAGCTAACTAAAAAGCAGCATTCCCCAAGAGAGGATGACTTTCACTTTAGCAGTGATAAATTCATGAACTTCTTTGAGGAAAAGATTATGATTATTAGAAAGCAAATTACGGACTCCTCTTTAAACCTGCGTATTCCTCCAAACCTCAGTTGTCCTGAGTCTGCACAACTCTGCCAGGACCTAGGATCAAGAGAGACGCTCAAGTGTTTTAGTACTATATCTCTTGACACAATGATGAAAATAATCATGGCCTCTAAACCTTCAAGCTGCATACTGGACCCTATTCCAACTAAACTACTGAAAGAGCTGCTTCCTGTGCTTGGCCCTCCTATGTTGAACATAATAAACGGCTCTCTATCCACTGGATGTGTACCAAACTCACTAAAAGTGGCAGTAATAAAGCCTCTCTTGAAAAAGCCAAACCTTGACCGAGAAAATATAAAAAACTATCGGCCTATATCGAATCTTCCATTCCTCTCAAAAATTTTAGAGAAGGCTGTTGCGCAGCAACTCACTGCCTTCCTGAAGACAAACAATGTATACGAAATGCTTCAGTCTGGTTTTAGACCCCATCATAGCACTGAGACGGCACTTGTGAAGGTGGTAAATGACATTTTAATGGCATCGGACCGAGGCTCTGCATCTGTCCTCGTGCTCCTAGACCTTAGTGCTGCTTTTGATACCATCGATCACCACATTCTTTTGGAGAGATTGGAAACCCAAATTGGTCTACACGGACATGTTCTGGCCTGGTTTAGATCTTATCTGTCGGAAAGATATCAGTTTGTCTCTGTGAATGGTTTGTCCTCTGACAAATCAACTGTAAATTTCGGTGTTCCTCAAGGTTCCGTTTTAGGACCACTATTGTTTTCACTATATATTTTACCTCTTGGGGATGTTATTCGAAAACATAATGTAAACTTTCACTGCTATGCGGATGACACACAGCTGTACATTTCAATGAAACATGGTGAAGCCCCAAAATTGCCCTCGCTAGAAGCATGTGTTTCAGACATAAGGAAGTGGATGGCTGCAAACTTTCTACTATTAAACTCGGACAAAACAGAGATGCTTGTTCTAGGTCCCAAGAAACAAAGAGATCTTCTGTTGAATCTGACAATTAATCTTAATGGTTGTACAGTCGTCTCAAATAAAACTGTGAAGGACCTCGGCGTTACTCTGGACCCTGATCTCTCTTTTGAAGAACATATCAAGACCATTTCGAGGACAGCTTTTTTCCATCTACGTAACATTGCAAAAATCAGAAACTTTCTGTCCAAAAATGATGCAGAAAAATTAATCCATGCTTTTGTCACTTCTAGGTTAGACTACTACAATGCTCTATTTTCCGGCTACCCGGATAAAGCACTAAATAAACTTTAGTTAGTGCTAAATATGGCTGCTAGAATCCTGACTAGAACCAAAAAATTTGATCATATTACTCCAGTGCTAGCCTCTCTGCACTGGCTTCCTGTCAAAGCAAGGGCTGATTTCAAGGTTTTACTGCTAACCTACAAAGCATTACATGGGCTTGCTCCTACCTATCTCTCTGATTTGGTCCTGCCGTACATACCTACACGTACGCTACGGTCACAAGACGCAGGCCTCCTAATTGTCCCTAGAATTTCTAAGCAAACAGCTGGAGGCAGGGCTTTCTCCTATAGAGCTCCATTTTTATGGAACGGTCTGCCTACCCATGTCAGAGACGCAAACTCGGTCTCAACCTTTAAGTCTTTACTGAAGACTCATCTCTTCAGTGGGTCATATGATTGAGTGTAGTCTGGCCCAGGAGTGGGAAGGTGAACGGAAAGGCTCTGGAGCAACGAACCGCCCTTGCTGTCTCTGCCTGGCCGGTTCCCCTCTTTCCACTGGGATTCTCTGCCTCTAACCCTATTACAGGGGCTGAGTCACTGGCTTGCTGGGGCTCTCTCATGCCGTCCCTGGAGGGGGTGCGTCACCTGAGTGGGTTGATTCACTGTTGTGGTCATCCTGTCTGGGTTGGCGCCCCCCCCCCCCTTGGATTGTGCCGTGGCGGAGATCTTTGTGGGCTATACTCAGCCTTGTCTCAGGATGGTAAGTTGGTGGTTGAAGATATCCCTCTAGTGGTGTGGGGGCTGTGCTTTGGCAAAGTGGGTGGGGTTATATCCTTCCTGTTTGGCCCTGTCCGGGGGTGTCCTCGGATGGGGCCACAGTGTCTCCTGACCCCTCCTGTCTCAGCCTCCAGTATTTATGCTGCAGTAGTTTATGTGTCGGGGGGCTGGGGTCAGTTTGTTATATCTGGAGTACTTCTCCTGTCCTATTCGGTGTCCTGTGTGAATCTAAGTGTGCGTTCTCTAATTCTCTCCTTCTCTCTTTCTTTCTCTCTCTCGGAGGACCTGAGCCCTAGGACCATGCCCCAGGACTACCTGACATGATGACTCCTTGCTGTCCCCAGTCCACCTGGCCATGCTGCTGCTCCAGTTTCAACTTCCACCTGACTGTGCTGCTGCTCCAGTTTCAACTGTTCTGCCTTATTATTATTCGACCATGCTGGTCATTTATGAACATTTGAACATCTTGGCCATGTTCTGTTATAATCTCCACCTGGCACAGCCAGAAGAGGACTGGCCACCCCACATAGCCTGGTTCCTCTCTAGGTTTCTTCCTAGGTATTGGCCTTTCTAGGGAGTTTTTCCTAGCCACCGTGCTTCTACACCTGCATTGCTTGCTGTTTGGGGTTTTAGGCTGGGTTTCTGTACAGCACTTTGAGATATCAGCTGATGTACGAAGGGCTATATAAATAAATTTGATTTGATTTGATTTGACTTCCTTTTGCCCTCATCTCTTTCAACCATAAAGTTTTTCAATTCCTCATCAATCTATGGAGCCTTAACAGTTCTAACAGTCAGTTTCTTAACAGGTGCATGTTTATCAATAAATTCATTAAATGCAGTGTCTGGATGCTCCTTATTAATCACATCAGACCAACAAATATTTTTAACAGCGAGAGAGAGAGAGGTCATGCGCAGATAAGCTCCTAAATTTTTCAGCATGTTTTTAAAAAATATATAGATTTAGGGATATATAAACTTGGATTTTTTTTTCACAAGGACTAATACAGGACACTACCCACCACAACATATCCTTCAGTTCAGTTCAGTTCAAATCAAAACCAAACCTACAACCTGATTTTGGACAAAATTACCTGGAAGGATTTTGGAAGGATTTTTATTACCAAGGATTCTTACGGCAAAGGATTATCCAGCAAACTGTCCGACAAACCAGCAACCAGCAAAAGAAGCACAACAGATACCCCAAAATATCATCCAACCTGGAACTGAGTAAATAATGTTCTGTCTGTAGCTACTTCGAATGTCTAGAATTAAATAACATTACAATAACCTCTATATATTTAACTTTATAAAGACTTAATGCTCAGTTAAAAGACTACTACGCTTGCTAGGAAAGTACAGACCCGGCTGCAACATCAATTAGCAGTGAAGTGAGAGGTGTGAAGCTACTGAGCCCAGCAATGGCAGCAGAGTTCCTCCCCCACCCAATTGCAGAGGCCTCTTTGGCCCCCTGCTCCATGGCTTTCCCCTGTGCACCACAGTACAGTATCCCTTGGATATTAAAAATGACAAGGCACGGAAAGAGTACAAAGAGAGGCTCCTCATTGACAATCCAGTGACACATTTTGCTGACTGCTACAAAAATGGGAACATAAGCAACCTAATCTTCCACAAAGGCCATCCCTGGGCATGGCTCATAGCTATAAGAGCACACTACCACCCTTTTAAGAGAGAGGGTATTGGTGGAGGGTGGAAAACCAGAATAGTGTAAAATGAGACCCTGAGACTGAGACACCTTCTGTCAACCTGTACAACAATAGAACAGTGGTGGTGAAGGGCAGCTTCAAACCCTTTAGGCAGGACTTCCATAGAATCAAAGAGAGAGCACCACAGGAGCAGCTTCAAACCCTTTAGGCAGGACTTCCATAGAATCAAAGAGAGAGCACCACAGGAGCAGCTTTAAACCCTTTAGGCAGGACTTCCATAGAATCAAAGAGAGAGCACCACAGGAGCAGCTTCAAACCCTTTAGGCAGGACTTCCATAGAATCAAAGAGAGAGCACCACAGGAGCAGCTTTAAACCCTTTAGGCAGGACTTCCATAGAATCAAAGAGAGAGCACCACAGGAGCAGCTTTAAACCCTTTAGGCAGGACTTCCATAGAATCAAAGAGAGAGCACCACAGGAGCAGCTTCAAACCCTTTAGGCAGGACTTCCATAGAATCAAAGAGAGAGCACCACAGGAGCAGCTTTAAACCCTTTAGGCAGGACTTCCATAGAATCAAAGAGAGAGCACCACAGGAGCAGCTTTAAACCCTTTAGGCAGGACTTCCATAGAATCAAAGAGAGAGCACCACAGGAGCAGCTTTAAACCCTTTAGGCAGGACTTCCATAGAATCAAAGAGAGAGCACCACAGGAGCAGCTTCAACCCCTTTAGGCAGGACTTCCATAGAATCAAAGAGAGAGCACCACAGGAGCAGCTTTAAACCCTTTAGGCAGGACTTCCATAGAATCAAAGAGAGAGCACCACAGGAGCAGCTTTAAACCCTTTAGGCAGGACTTCCATAGAATCAAAGAGAGAGCACCACAGGAGCAGCTTCAAACCCTTTAGGCAGGACTTCCATAGAATCAAAGAGAGAGCACCACAGGAGCAGCTTTAAACCCTTTAGGCAGGACTTCCATAGAATCAAAGAGAGAGCACCACAGGAGCAGCTTTCTCTTGGTGACAACTCCCCTACCCCGAGCAAGTCTGTTCATACCTCTTCAAACTGTCCTGCAGATGAGGATAGTCACCCCCCCCCCCCCCCCCCCAGCACTAAAAACACCCTGGTCCCACAACTGCAGTACTCCTCCATCATTGAGAGGGATAAATTCACAGAGCTGGGCCTGTCTCAGGATGGGGGTGTATTAGTGGGGGTTGGGCCTGTTGCAGGATGGGGATTGGGGGGGGATTGGGCCTGTTGCAGGATGGGGCTTGGGGGGTGTATTAGTGGGAGTTGGGCCTGTTGCAGGATGGTGCTTGGGGGGTGTATTAGTGGGGGTTGGGTCTGTTGCAGGATGGGGTTTGGGAGATGTATTAGTGGGGGCTGGGCCTGCTGCAGGATGGTGTATTAGTGGGGGTTGGGCCTGTTGCAGGATGGGGCTTGGGGGGGGGGGTGTATTAGTGGGGGTTGGGTCTGTTGCTGGATGAGGCTTGGGGGGGGGGTGTATTTGTGAGGGTTGGGCCTGTTGCAGGATGGGGCTTGGGGGGGGTGTATTAGTGGGGGTTGGGTCTGTTGCTGGATGAGGCTTGGGGGGGTGTATTAGTGGGGGTTGGGCCTGTTGCAGGATGGGGCTTGGGGGGTGTATTAGTGGGGGTTGGGTCTGTTGCAGGATGGGGCTTGGGGGGGTGTATTTGAGGGGGTTGGGCCTGTTGCAGGATGGGGCTTGGGGGGTGTATTAGTGGGGGTTGGGTCTGTTGCAGGATGGGGCTTGGGGGGGTGTATTTGTGGGGGTTGGGCCTGTTGCAGGATGGGGCTTGGGGGGGGGGGTGGAATAGTGGGGGTTGGGCCTGTCTCAGGATGGGGCTTGGGTGTGTGTGTTAGTAGTGGTTGGGCCTGTTGCAGGATGAGGCTTGTGGGTGTGTAATTGCGGGGGTTGGGCCTGTTGCAAGATGGTGCTTGGGGGGTGTATTAGTGGGGGTTTGGCCTGTTGCAGGTTGGGGCTTGGGGGGGTGTATTAGTGGGGGTTGGGCCTGTTGCAGGATGGGGATTGGGGAGGATTGGGCCTGTTGCAGGATGGGGCTGGGGGGGTGTATTAGTGGGGGCTGGGCCTGTTGCAGGATGGGGCTTGGGGGGGTGTATTAATGGGGGTTGGGCCTGTTGCAGGATGGGGCTTGGGGGGGGTGTATTGGTGCGGGTTGGGCCTGTTGCTGGATGGGGCTTGGGGGGTGTATTAGTGGGGGTTGGGTCTGTTGCTGGATGAGGCTTTGGGGGGTGTATTAGTGGGGGTTGGGCCTGTTGCAGGATGGGGATTGGTGGGGGTTGGGCCTGTTGCAGGATGGGGATTGGTGGGGGTGTATTAGTGGGGATTGGGCCTGTTGCAGGATGGGGCTTGGGGGGGGGTGTATTAATGGGGGTTGGGCCTGTTGCAGGATGGGGCTTGGGAGGGGTGTATTAATGGGGGTTGGGCCTGTTGCAGGATGGGGCTTGGGGGGTGTATTAGTGGGGGTTGGGCCTGTTGCAGGATGGGGCTTGAGAGGTGTATTAGTGGGGGTTGGGCCAGTTGCAGGATGGGGCTTGGGGGGGGGTGTATTGGTGCGGGTTGGGCCTGTTGCTGGATGGGGCTTGGGGGGTGTATTAGTGGGGGTTGGGTCTGTTGCTGGATGAGGCTTTGGGGGGTGTATTCGTGGGGGTTGGGCCTGTTGCAGGATGGGGATTGGTGGGGGTGTATTAGTAGGGGTTGGGCCTGTTGCAGGATGCGGCTTGGGAGGGGTGTATTAATGGTGGTTGGGCCTGTTGCAGGATGGGGCTTGGGGGGTGTATTAGTGGGGGTTGGGCCTGTTGCAGGATGGGGCTTGAGAGGTGTATTAGTGGGGGTTGGGCCTGTTGCAGGATGGGGCTTGGGGGGGGTGTATTAGTGGGGGTTGGGCCTGAGCCAGGATGGGGCTTGGGGGGGTGTATTAATGGGGGTTGGGCCTGTTGCAGGATGGGGCTTGGGGGGGGGTGTATTGGTGCGGGTTGGGCCTGTTGCTGGATGGGGCTTGGGGGGTGTATTAGTGGGGGTTGGGTCTGTTGCTGGATGAGGCTTTGGGGGGTGTATTAGTGGGGGTTGGGCCTGTTGCAGGATGGGGATTGGTGGGGGTTGGGCCTGTTGCAGGATGGGGATTGGTGGGGGTGTATTAGTGGGGATTGGGCCTGTTGCAGGATGGGGCTTGGGAGGGGTGTATTAATGGGGGTTGGGCCTGTTGCAGGATGGGGCTTGGGGGGTGTATTAGTGGGGGTTGGGCCTGTTGCAGGATGGGGCTTGAGAGGTGTATTAGTGGGGGTTGGGCCAGTTGCAGGATGGGGCTTGGGGGGGTGTATTGGTGCGGGTTGGGCCTGTTGCTGGATGGGGCTTGGGGGGTGTATTAGTGGGGGTTGGGTCTGTTGCTGGATGAGGCTTTGGGGGGTGTATTCGTGGGGGTTGGGCCTGTTGCAGGATGGGGATTGGTGGGGGTGTATTAGTAGGGATTGGGCCTGTTGCAGGATGGGGCTTGGGGGGGGGTGTGTTAATGGGGGTTGGGCCTGTTGCAGGATGGGGCTTGGGAGGGGTGTATTAATGGTGGTTGGGCCTGTTGCAGGATGGGGCTTGGGGGGTGTATTAGTGGGGGTTGGGCCTGTTGCAGGATGGGGCTTGAGAGGTGTATTAGTGGGGGTTGGGCCTGTTGCAGGATGGGGCTTGGGGGGGGTGTATTAGTGGGGGTTGGGCCTGAGCCAGGATGGGGCTTGGGGGGTGTATTAGTAGTGGTTGGGCCTGTTTCAGGAAGGGGCTTCGGGGTGTATTAGTGGGGGTTGGGCCTGTTGCAGGATGGTGCTTGGGGGGGGGTGTATTAGTGGGGGTTTGGCCTGTTGCAGGTTGGGGCTTGGGGGGTGTATTAGTGGGGGTTGGGCCTGTTGCAGGATGGGGATTGGGGAGGATTGGGCCTGTTGCAGGATGGGGCTGGGGGGTGTATTAGTGGGGGCTGGGCCTGTTGCAGGATGGGGCTTGGGGGGGGGGTGTATTAATGGGGGTTGGGCCTGTTGCAGGATGGGGCTTGGGGGGGTGTATTAGTGGGGGTTGGGCCTGTTGCAGGATGGGGCTTGAGAGGTGTATTAGTGGGGGAACATCAGACTGTTGAACAACAACTCTCTCATACATTTGTAATGATGCTTCCATTTGTTTTACCTCCGACACAAAGTTGTCTGTTTCAAATCTTGAGAAGAAAACATTCAGTTCATTAGCCATGTTCTGGCCCTCATGTCTCCCAAGGTCAGCACTGGTTTTTCCCCTGCCTATGTGGGGGGCACTAGCCATGGATTTAATCCCTTGCCAGGTCACCCTTGCGTTTCCTGAGGAGACGGTCCTCTCCACCCTTTGCTTGTATGCCTCCTTGTCCACCAGTATCTCTTTTGATCTCACATTGTACATCTCTTAAAGCCTGTCTATCACCCCCAGCATAAACCGCCTTCTTCCTATCAAGTAGTGATTTTAGATGTTTTGATACTCAAGGCTTATTGTTAGGGAAGATTTGACAGGTTTTAGTGGGTTCATCAAGATCACAGCTGCTGTCCTCAAATACCTCCCACATAGTACAGTCAAAACACCCTGGAGACCAAATACCTCCCACATAGTACAGTCCAAACACCCTGGAGACCAGATACCTCCCACATAGTACAGTCCAAACACCCCTGGAGACCAGATACCTCCCACATAGTACAGTCCAAACACCCCTGGAGACCAAATACCTCCCACATAGTACAGTCCAAACACCCTGGAGACCCAATACCTCCCACATAGTACAGTCATATCACCCTGGGGACCAGATACCTCCCACATAGTACAGTCATATCACCCTGGAGACCAAATACCTCCCACATAGCAGTCAAAACACCCCTGGAGACCAAATACCAACCACATAGCAGTCAAAACACCTCTGGAGACAAGTGATACTGTTGGTTTTCCAGATCTGGACAGTTTTAACTGTAGGTTTTTCCCTCTCTAGGAGCCGACACTATTGTCCCATAGCACAAATCAAGAGTCAAATTTTTCTTAGTGTGACATTTCACATACTGATGGTATGTGCGCAGGACTTTGTACAAGGTACAGTTGTTAATTAAAATCCCCTAAAATACAGTTGGATGCGTCGGGGGAGATGGATGCCAGTTTCTGTGACAGATGATAAATCATCTCTGATGCCTTTGTTATATTAGCTTTAGATTGAATGTACACAACGGTAACAAACAATTGGGGGAACTCACGGGGCAGATAGTAAGGTCGCAGTGACACAGACAGCAGTTCAATGTCGGGGGTACAGAGTCTCTCTCTTACCAGGATCCATTTCCACCACTGGTCCCTGACAAGCAGGCAGACGCCCCCGTCGTGAAGTTTCCCTGTGACTGTCAGATCACAGTCCGCTCTAACCAGAGTGAAGCCGGCCGGCTCCACTTCTCTGTCCAGGACTCTGTCATCCAGCCAAGTCTCATTAAATGCCAGCAAACAGGCCTCCCGATATTCGTATTGGAAGCGCAGATTCGCTGACAGCTCATCCGCTTCCCCCCTCAGTGACTGGCGCAGAGTCGCTGACAGCTCATCCTCTTCCCCCCTCAGTGACTGGTGCAGATTGGCTGACAGCTCATCTGCTTTCCCCCTCAGTGACTGGTGCAGATTGGCTGACAGCTCATCTGCTTTCCCCCTCAGTGACTGGCACAGAGTTGCTGACAGCTCATCCTCTACCCCCTCAGTGACTGGCGTAGAGTCGCTGACAGCTCATCCTGTTCCCCCCTCAGTGACTGGCACAGAGTCGCTGACAGCTCATCCTGTTCTCCCCTCAGTGACTGGCGCAGAGTCGCTGACAGCTCATCTGCTTTCCCCCTCAGTGACTGGCGCAGAGTCGCTGACAGCTCATCCTCTTCCCCCCTCAGTGACTGGCGCAGAGTAGCTGACAGCTCATCTGCTTCCCCCCTCCGTGACTGGCGCAGAGTCGCTGACAGCTCATCCTGTTCCCCCCTCAGTGACTGGCACAGAGTCGCTGACAGCTCATCCTGTTCCCCCCTCAGTGACTGGCGCAGAGTCGCTGACAGCTCATCTGCTTTCCCCCTCAGTGACTGGCGCAGAGTCGCTGACAGCTCATCTGCTTTCCCCCTCAGTGACTGGCGCAGAGTCGCTGACAGCTCATCTGGTTTCCCCCTCAGTGACTGGCACAGAGTCGCTGACAGCACATCCTCTTCCCCCTCAGTGACTGGCGCAGAGTCGCTGACAGCTCATCCCCATCAGTGACTGGCGCAGAGTCGCTGACAGCTCATCCTCTTCCCCCCTCAGTGACCGACGCAGACTCGCTAACAGCTCATCCTCTTCCCCCTCAGTGACTGGCGCAGAGTCGCTGACAGCTCATCTGCTTTCCCCCTCAGTGACTGGTGCAGAGTCGCTGACAGCTCATCTGCTTTCCCCCTCAGTGACTGGCACAGAGTCACTGACAGCTCATCCTGTTCCCCCCTCAGTGACTGGCACAGAGTCGCTGACATCTCATCCTGTTCCCCCCTCAGTGACTGGCACAGAGTCGCTGACAGCTCATCCTGTTCCCCCCTAAGTGACTGGCGCAGAGTCACTGACAGCTCATCCTCTTCCCCCTCAGTGACTGGCACAGAGTCGCTAACAGCTCATCCTCTTCCCCCTCAGTGACTGGCACAGAGTCGCTGACAGCTCATCCGTTTCCCACCTCAGTGACTGGCACAGAGTTGCTGACAGCTCATCCTCTCCCCCCTCAGTGACTGGCGCAGAGTCGCTGACAGCTCATCCTCTTCCCCCCTCAGTGACTGGCGCAGATTGTCTGACAGCTCATCCGCTTCCCCCTCAGTGACTGGGCATTAATCAGCAAGGTGGTGGGTAAGGGAAGTTGGTTCTTACATTCTTTTAAGTCTTTGTCTGATTCCCCGCATTTTCCACGTTTGCATTTGGGTTTCCACTCGCAGACAATCAGGGATTAGATGGGCCATTGGGTTATCCATGGCGTTCGTATTTTATTTGCACTTTAGTAGTAGTGTGTGCAGTTTATTAGCATGGCAAAGAGGGACTTTGCAATTAATTGCAATTCATCTGATCACTCTTCATAACATTCTGGAGTATATGCAAATTGCCATCATACAAACTGAGGCAACAGACTTTGTGAAAATGCATATTTGTGTCATTCTCAAAACTTTTGGCCAATACTGTACACACACATGATAACATGGATTTTGAGCGGCTCTGTTGCATCCTGCAGTGTGTGTGACATTTGGCTTGGCGTTCTTTTATGTTTTTAATTTGTACACTTAGTTTACAAACAATCTGCCAACCATGGATTCACAGTGGTGGGGTGTTGGGCTGATCTTGTTGATGGTGTACATACCCGCTACGAACGGACTAAATGATGAAAACGCTGCTGGCAGCGGAATCCAATACAGCAGGGAGTTCCTACTAAAATGCAAAGAAAATACGAACGCCATTTGAACGTACAAAACATGTTTTTATCACCACTACTAAACCAAAGGTTTTGAGAATGACACACATGTTTTGGTAAAAACATGTTTTGTACGTTCAAACTGCTCTCCTGTGAAGTCGTGACTTGCGATGCCTAGTTTCCTGAAGCGGGTCACATATATCAACGAATTGGCGAGTGCACTAGAACAGTCTGCAGCACCCGGCATCACTAGAATCTGAATTCTACTGTTTGCTGATGATCTGTCACCAACCAAGAAGGGCCTACAGCAGTGCCTAGATCTTCTGCACAGATTCTGCCAGACCTGGCCACACCTGGGCCCTGACAGTAAATCTCAGTAAGACAAAAATAATGGTGTTCCAAAAAAGGTCCAGTCTCCAGGACCACAAATACAAAATACCACCTAGACATCGTTGCCCTAGAGCACACAAAAAACTATACCTACCTCGGCCTGAACATCAGTGCCACAGGTAACTTCCACAAAGCTGTGAACGATCTGAGAGACAAGGCAAGAAGGGCCTTCTATGCCGTCAAAAGGAACATAATATTTAACATACAATTTGGCTAAAAATACTTGAATCAGTTCCAGAACCCATTGCCCTTTATGGTTGTGAGGTCTGGGGTCCGCTCACCAACCAAGAATTCACAAAATGAGACAAACACCAAATTCAGATTCTGCATGCAGAATTCTGCAAAAATATCCTCTGTGAACAATGTAAAACACCAAATAATGCACGCAGAGCAGAATTAGGCCGATACCCACTAATAATCAAAATCCAGAAAAGAGACGTTCAATTCTACGACCACCTAAAAGGAAGCGATTCCCAAACCTTCCATAACAAAGCCATCACCTACAGAGAGATGAACCTGGAGAAGAGTCCCCTAAGCAAGCTGGTCCTGGGGCTCGGTTCACAAACACAAACACACACTACAGAGCCCCAGGACAGTAACACAATTAGACCCAACCAAATCACGAGAAAACAAAAAGATAATTACTTGACACATTGGAAAGAATTAAAAAAACTGAGCAAACTTGAATGCTATTTGGCCCTAAACAGAGAGTACACAGCGGCAGAATACCTGACCACTATGACTGACCCTACACAGAGAGTACACAGTGGCAGAATACCTGACCACTGTGACTGACCCTAAACAGAGAGTACACAGCGGCAGAATACCTGACCACTGTGACTGACCCTACACAGAGAGTACACAGTGGCAGAATACCTGACCACTGTGACTGACCCTAAACAGAGAGTACACAGCGGCAGAATACCTGACCACTGTGACTGACCCTAAACAGAGAGTACACAGTGGCAGAATACCTGACCACTGTGACTGACCCTAAACAGAGAGTACACAGCGGCAGAATACCTGACCACTGTGACTGACCCTAAACAGAGAGTACACAGTGGCAGAATACCTGACCACTGTGACTGACCCTAAACAGAGAGTACACAGTGGCAGAATACCTGACCACTGTGACTGACCCTAAACAGAGAGTACACAGTGGCAGAATACCTGACCACTGTGACTGACCCTAAACAGAGAGTACACAGTGGCAGAATACCTGACCACTGTGACTGACCCTAAACAGAGAGTACACAGTGGCAGAATACCTGACCACTGTGACTGACCCTAAACAGAGAGACACAGTGGCAGAATACCTGACCACTGTGACTGACCCTAAACAGAGAGTACACAGTGGCAGAATACCTGACCACTGTGACTGACCCTAAACAGAGAGTACACAGTGGCAGAATACCTGACCACTGTGACTGACCCTAAACAGAGAGTACACAGTGGCAGAATACCTGACCACTGTGACTGACCCTAAACAGAGAGTACACAGTGGCAGAATACCTGACCACTGTGACTGACCCTAAACAGAGAGTACACAGTGGCAGAATACCTGACCACTGTGACTGACCCTAAACAGAGAGTACACAGTGGCAGAATACCTGACCACTGTGACTGACCCTAAACAGAGAGTACACAGTGGCAGAATACCTGACCACTGTGACTGACCCTAAACAGAGAGTACACAGTGGCAGAATACCTGACCACTGTGACTGACCCTAAACAGAGAGTACACAGTGGCAGAATACCTGACCACTGTGACTGACCCTAAACAGAGAGTACACAGCGGCAGAATACCTGACCACTGTGACTGACCCTAAACAGAGAGGACACAGTGGCAGAATACCTGACCACTGTGACTGACCCTAAACAGAGAGTACACAGTGGCGGAATACCTGACCACTGTGACTGACCCTAAACAGAGAGTACACAGTGGCAGAATACCTGACCACTGTGACTGACCCTAAACAGAGAGTACACAGTGGCAGAATACCTGACCACTGTGACTGACCCTAAACAGAGAGTACACAGTGGCAGAATACCTGACCACTGTGACTGACCCTAAACAGAGAGTACACAGTGGCAGAATACCTGACCACTGTGACTGACCCTAAACAGAGAGTACACAGCGGCAGAATACCTGACCACTGTGACTGACCCTAAACAGAGAGTACACAGCGGCAGAATACCTGACCACTGTGACTGACCCTAAACAGAGAGTACACAGCGGCAGAATACCTGACCACTGTGACTGACCCTAAACAGAGAGTACACAGCGGCAGAATACCTGACCACTGTGACTGACCCTAAACAGAGAGTACACAGTGGCAGAATACCTGACCACTGTGACTGACCCTAAACAGAGAGTACACAGCGGCAGAATACCTGACCACTGTGACTGACCCTAAACAGAGAGTACACAGCGGCAGAATACCTGACCACTGTGACTGACCCTAAACAGAGAGTACACAGCGGCAGAATACCTGACCACTGTGACTGACCCTAAACAGAGAGTACACAGCGGCAGAATACCTGACCACTGTGACTGACCCTAAACAGAGAGTACACAGTGGCAGAATACCTGACCACTGTGACTGACCCTAAACAGAGAGTACACAGCGGCAGAATACCTGACCACTGTGACTGACCCTAAACAGAGAGTACACAGCGGCAGAATACCTGACCACTGTGACTGACCCTAAACAGAGAGTACACAGCGGCAGAATACCTGACCACTGTGACTGACCCTAAACAGAGAGTACACAGCGGCAGAATACCTGACCACTGTGACTGACCCTAAACAGAGAGTACACAGTGGCAGAATACCTGACCACTGTGACTGACCCTAAACAGAGAGTACACAGCGGCAGAATACCTGACCACTGTGACTGACCCTAAACAGAGAGTACACAGCGGCAGAATACCTGACCACTGTGACTGACCCTAAACAGAGAGGACACAGTGGCAGAATACCTGACCACTGTGACTGACCCTAAACAGAGAGGACACAGCGGCAGAATACCTGACCACTGTGACTGACCCTAAACAGAGAGGACACAGTGGCAGAATACCTGACCACTGTGACTGACCCTAAACAGAGAGGACACAGCGGCAGAATACCTGACCACTGTGACTGACCCTAAACAGAGAGGACACAGTGGCAGAATACCTGACCACTGTGACTGACCCTAAACAGAGAGTACACAGCGGCAGAATACCTGACCACTGTGACTGACCCTAAACAGAGAGGACACAGTGGCAGAATACCTGACCACTGTGACTGACCCTAAACAGAGAGTACACAGTGGCAGAATACCTGACCACTGTGACTGACCCTAAACAGAGAGTACACAGTGGCAGAATACCTGACCACTGTGACTGACCCTAAACAGAGAGTACACAGTGGCAGAATACCTGACCACTGTGACTGACCCTAAACAGAGAGTACACAGTGGCAGAATACCTGACCACTGTGACTGACCCTAAACAGAGAGTACACAGTGGCAGAATACCTGACCACTGTGACTGACCCTAAACAGAGAGACACAGTGGCAGAATACCTGACCACTGTGACTGACCCTAAACAGAGAGTACACAGTGGCAGAATACCTGACCACTGTGACTGACCCTAAACAGAGAGTACAACAGTGGCAGAATACCTGACCACTGTGACTGACCCTAAACAGAGAGTACACAGTGGCAGAATACCTGACCACTGTGACTGACCCTAAACAGAGAGGACACAGTGGCAGAATACCTGACCACTGTGACTGACCCTAAACAGAGAGTACACAGTGGCAGAATACCTGACCACTGTGACTGACCCTAAACAGAGAGGACACAGTGGCAGAATACCTGACCACTGTGACTGACCCTAAACAGAGAGTACACAGCGGCAGAATACCTGACCACTGTGACTGACCCTAAACAGAGAGTACACAGTGGCAGAATACCTGACCACTGTGACTGACCCTAAACAGAGAGTACACAGTGGCAGAATACCTGACCACTGTGACTGACCCTAAACAGAGAGTACACAGTGGCAGAATACCTGACCACTGTGACTGACCCTAAACAGAGAGTACACAGCGGCAGAATACCTGACCACTGTGACTGACCCTAAACAGAGAGTACACAGCGCCAGAATACCTGACCACTGTGACTGACCCTAAACAGAGAGTACACAGCGGCAGAATACCTGACCACTGTGACTGACCCTAAACAGAGAGTACACAGTGGCAGAATACCTGACCACTGTGACTGACCCTAAACAGAGAGTACACAGTGGCAGAATACCTGACCACTGTGACTGACCCTAAACAGAGAGTACACAGTGGCAGAATACCTGACCACTGTGACTGACCCAAACTTAAGGAAAGCTTTGACTGAGCTGCACTTCCTAACCTCCTGCCAAATGTATGACCATATTAGAGACACATATTTCCCTCAGATTACACAGACACACAAATAATTAAAAAACAAACCCAATTTTGATAAACTCCCATATCTACTGAGTGAGATACCACCGTGTGCCATCACAGCAGCAAGATGTGTGACCTGTTGCCACAAGAAAAGGCCAACCAGTGAAGAACAAACACCATTGTAAATACAACCCTTATTTATGTTTATTTATTTTCCCTTGTGTACTTTAACTATTTGCACATCGGTACAACACTTTATATAGACATAACATTTGAAATGTCTTTATTCCTTTGGAACTTTTGTGAGTGTAATGTTTGCTGTTAATTTTTGTTTATTTCACTTGGTTGTTATTTATTTCACTTGCTTTGGCAATGTTAATATATGTTTCCCATGCCAATAAAACCTTTTGAATTGAATTGAGGGAAAGAGAGAGAGACAGAGAGAGAGGTGGGGAGAGAGAGAGAGAGAGAGGTGGAGAGAGGGAGAGACAGAGAGAGAGAGAGGTAGAGAGAGAGAGGGAGAGACAGAGAGAGAGGTGGAGAGGTGGAGAGAGAGAGAGAGGGAGAGACAGAGAGAGAGAGAGAGGTGGAGAGAGAGAGAGAGAGAGAGAGACAGAGAGAGAGAGGTGGAGAGAGAGAGAGACTGGCAGAGAGACAGACAGACAGTCTGTCTGTCTGTCTGTCTCTCTCTCTGCCAGTCTCTCTCTCTCTCTCTCCACCTCTCTCTCTCTGTCTCTCTCTCTTTCTCCACCTCTCTCTTTCCCTCAAGAGAGAGAGAGAGAGAGAGAGAGAGAGAGAGAGAGAGACCATTTGTACATTTTTACAACATTGTATTTATATATATAATATGACATTTGTAATGTCTTTATTGTTTTGAAACTTCTGTATGTGTAATGTTTACTGTTAATTTTTATTGTTTATTTCACTTTTGTATATTATCTACCTCACTTGCTTTGGCAATGTTAACACATGTTTCCCATGCCAACAAAGCCCCTTTTGGGGCGGCAGGGTAGCCTAGTGGTTAGAGTGTTGGACTAGTAACCGGAAGGTTGCAAGTTCCAAACCCCTGAGCTGACAAGGTACAAATCTGTCGTTCTGCCCCTGAACAGGCAGTTAACCCACTGTTCCTAGGCCGTCATTGAAAATAAGAATTTGTTCTTAACTGACTTGCCTAGTTAAATAAAGGTAAACATTTTTTTATTTAAAAGCCCCTTGAATTGAATTAGAGAGAGAGAGAGAGAGAGAGAGAGAGAGAGTACAGGCAGGCAGGAAGGATACACTATAATAAGATTTGATGGAGAGTTTAGGACATGAGTTGTTAGACAGACACACAGACTGCTATTATGTGTCAATTGAACATGTGTTATACACATCTGCTGTGTGTGTGTGTGTGTGTGTGTGTGTGTGTGTGTGTGTGTGTGTGTGTGTGTGTTTGTGTGTGTGTGTGTGTGTGTGTGTGTGTGGGTGGGTGGGTGGGTGGGTGGGTGGGTGGGTGGGTGGTGAGTCAATAATGGAGAAACAGACATGTTGTTGCATGCCAGAGGTGCAACTGCACACACAGAGTAGAAGGCCAGCCAACTTCATTGCATTAGTTTGGGGATTTAGCTGTGAGGCAAAAACTGCTTGAGTCAACATTGATTCCACATCATTTGAACCAAAAAAATGCAATGTGATGACGTTGAATCTTTACAGAAAACTGATTGGATAGGAAAAAGTCATCAACATAAGGACAGTTAGTCTTTTATCACCCAACTTTTAACCTCAATCTAACCACATGGTGACCATTTTAGTTGATTTCATGTTGAATTCAGGTAAGTTGACAACTCAATGTAAAACAAAACTAGATGTTGAACTGACATCTGTGTCCAGTGGGTCCTTCCTTCTTCCTCCTTCCTTCCTCGTCTGTGTCCAGTGGGTCCTTCCTTCTTCCTCCTTCCTTCCTCGTCTGTGTCCAGTGGGTCCTTCCTTCTTCTTCCTCCTTCCTTCCTCGTCTGTGTCCAGTGGGTCCTTCCTTCTTCCTCCTTTATCTCATGAAAACATTTCTATACTTTTACTCAGCAGAATAAGGTGCTGCTGGAATGACTGTGAATATTTACAAAATAACATGAATGACTGCAACAGGTGTAGACCTCACAGTGAAATGCTGAATACAACAGGTGTAGTAGACCTCACAGTGAAATGCTGAATACAACAGGTGTAGTAGACCTCACAGTGAAATGCTGAATACAACAGGTGTAGTAGACCTTACAGTGAAATGCTGAATACAACAGGTGTAGTAGACCTCACAGTGAAATGCTGAATACAACAGGTGTAGTAGACCTTACAGTGAAATGCTGAATACAACAGGTGTAGTAGACCTTACAGTGAAATGCTGAATACTACAGGTGTAGATCTCACAGTGAAATGCTCACAAGCCCTTTAGCCAACGATGCAACAAAGAATGGGGGCGTGCTCGGTCCTCCTTTTCCTGTAGTCCACAATCAGCTTCTTTGTCTTGATCACATTAAGGGAGGGGTTGTTGTCCTTGCACCACATGGTCAGGTCTCTGGCCTCCTGCCTATAGCCTGTCTCATAGTTGTCGGTGATCAGGCCCACCACTGTTGTGTCATCAGAAAACTTAATGATCGTGTTGGAGTTGTGCCTGGTCGTGCAGTCATGAGTGAACAGGGAGTACAGGAGGGGACTGAGCACGTACAGTCACTGTGGGGACGACGTCCTCGATGCACTTATTGATAAAGCCAGTGACTGATGTGGTGTATTCCTCACTGCCATCGGAAGAATCCCAGAACATGTTCCAGTCTGTGCAAAACAGTCCTGTAGTTTAGCATCTGCTTCATCTGACCACTTTGTTATTCTAGTCACTGATGCTTCCTGCTTTAATTTTAGATTGTAAGCAGGAATCAGGAGGATAGAGTTATGGTCAGATTTGCCAAATGGAGGGTGAGGGAGAGCTTTGTATGCGTCTCTGTGTGTGGAGTAAAAGTGGTCTAGAGTTGGTTTCCCTCTGATTCCACATTTAACCTGTTGATAGAAATTTGCTATAACTGATTTAACTGTGAGTGACTATTTGTGAATGCTTACAAAATAGCATGAATGACTGCATATGTGAATTGCTTAACATTCATTTCTTAAAAGAAGCCGGAGGAATTTACAGTTTGACAAGAAGGAACAGATAAAGACATGGGGACGCCACTCCCAGATCAGAACACTATGTTAGTAGAGTCTCTCTCTGTATCCTGGTATGCTGTCAAAACAGCCCAGAACACTATGTTAGTAGAGTATCTCTCTGTGTCCTGGTAGGCTGTCAAAACAGCCCAGAACACTATGTTAGTAGAGTCTCTCTCTGTATCCTGGTATGCTGTCAAAACAGCCCAGAACACTATGTTAGTAGAGTCTCTGTCTGTATCCTGGTATGCTGTCAAAACAGCCCAGAACACGATGTTAGTAGAGTCTCTCTCTGTATCCTGGTATGCTGTCAAAACAGCCCAGAACACTATGTTAGTAGAGTCTCTCTCTGTGTCCTGGTAGGCTGTCAAAACAGCCCAGAACACTATGTTAGTAGAGTCTCTGTCTGTATCCTGGTAGGCTGTCAAAACAGCCCAGAACACTATGTTAGTAGAGTCTCTCTCTGTGTCCTGCTAGGCTGTCAAAACAGTCAAACATGCACAGACAGGAATCAGGATAGAAAGACTGACTGATACAAGTGGGGGTAGGATCCTCCCTGTATGTTTTACTAATCCCAGGGTCAAGGGCCCTCCTATACTAAAGGGCAGACTGGTCTTCTTTAGGAGTTCTGACTAGTTAGGGCTGGTGGAGTTCTGACTAGTTAGGGCTGGGTAGAGTTCTGACTAGTTAGGGCTGGGTGGAGTTCTGACTAGTTAGGGCTGGTGGAGTTCTGACTAGTTAGGGCTGGGTGGAGTTCTGACTAGTTAGTGCTGGGGGGAGTTCTGACTAGTTAGGGCTGGGTAGAGTTCTGACTAGTTAGGGCAAGGTGGAGTTCTGACTAGGTAGGGCTGGGTGGAGTTCTGACTAGTTAGGGCTGGGTGGTGTTCTGACTACTTAGGGCTGGGTAGAGTTCTGACTAGTTAGGGCTGGGTGGAGTTCTGACTAGGTCTGGGTGGTGTTCTGACTAGTTAGGGCTGGGTAGAGTTCTGACTAGTTAGGGCTGGGTAGAGTTCTGACTAGTTAGGGCTGGGTGGAGTTCTGACTAGTTAGGGCTGGGTAGAGTTCTGACTAGTTAGGGTTGGGTGGAGTTCTGACTAGTTAGGGCTGGGTATAGTTCTGACTAGTTAGGGCTGGGTGGAGTTCTGACTAGTTAGGGCTGGTGGAGTTCTGACTAGTTAGGGCTGGGTGGAGTTCTGACTAGTTAGGGCTGGGTAGAGTTCTGACTAGTTAGGGCTGGGTAGAGTTCTGACTAGTTAGGGCTGGGTAGAGTTCTGACTAGTTAGGGCAAGGTGGAGTTCTGACTAGGTAGGGCTGGGTGGAGTTCTGACTAGTTAGGGCTGGGTGGTGTTCTGACTAGTTAGGGCTGGGTAGAGTTCTGACTAGTTAGGGCTGGGTGGAGTTCTGACTAGGTCTGGGTGGTGTTCTGACTAGTTAGGGCTGGGTAGAGTTCTGACTAGTTAGGGCTGGGTAGAGTTCTGACTAGTTAGGGCTGGGTGGAGTTCTGACTAGTTAGGGCTGGGTAGAGTTCTGACTAGTTAGGGTTGGGTGGAGTTCTGACTAGTTAGGGCTGGGTGGAGTTCTGATTAGTTAGGGCTGGGTGGAGTTCTGACTAATTAGGGCTGGGTAGAGTTCTGACTAGTTAGGGCTGGGTGGTGTTCTGACTAGTTAGGGCTGGGTGGTGTTCTGACTAGTTAGGGCTGGGTGGTGTTCTGACTAGTTAGGGCTGGGTAGAGTTCTGACTAGTTAGGGCTGGGTGGAGTTCTGACTAGGTCTGGGTGGTGTTCTGACTAGTTAGGGCTGGGTAGAGTTCTGACTAGTTAGGGCTGGGTAGAGTTCTGACTAGTTAGGGCTGGGTGGAGTTCTGACTAGTTAGGGCTGGGTAGATTTCTGACTAGGTAGGGCTGGGTGGAGTTCTGACTAGTTAGGGCTGGGTGGAGTTCTGGCTAGTTAGGGCTGGGTGGAGTTCTGGCTAGTTAGGGCTGGGTGGAGTTCTGACTGTTTTCTGACAATGTGGTAGATGCTGACTGGTCAATGTTGATTGGTAGATGTTGATTGGTAGATGTTGATTGGTAGACGTTGATTGGTAGATGTTGATTGGTAGATGTTGATTGGTAGACGTTGATTGGTAGATGGTGATTGGTAGATGTTGATTGGTAGATGTTGATTGGTAGATGTTGATTGGTAGATGTTGATTGGTAGACGTTGATTGGTAGATGTTGATTGGTAGACGTTGATTGGTAGACGTTGATTGGTAGATTTTGATTGGTAGATGTTGATTGGTAGATGTTGATTGGTAGATGTAGGCTCTATATTTATGGGCTGTGTTATTATTAACAGATTATTGTGCAGAATTAACTAAATCAGAATTTACCTCCCTTAGAAAAACTGTAGCAGCTGTATTCTATTAGCTGGAGAGACGACAGAGACGAACCCTGGTGTTAAGGAAGCAGCCGCACCAGGGCCGGCCCTCGCTTTTTGGAGGCCCTACGTGAGAGTTCCTGCAATTCTACAGCATTTTTATGACCCAGACACCGAGCCTGTATGTTTATTTATGTATTCATTATTTCACCTTTATTTAACCAGGTAGGCTAGTTGAGAACAAGTTCTCATTTACAACTGTGACCTGGCCAAGATAAAGCGTAGCAATTCGACACGAACAACAACACAGAGTTACACATGGAATAAACAAAACATACAGTCAATAATACAGTAGAACAAAATAAAACAAAAAAGTCTATATATAGTGAGTGCAAATGAGGTAAGATATGGAAATAAATAGGCCATGGTGGCGAAGTAATTACAATATAGCAATTAAACACTGGAATGGTAGATCGGCAGAAGATGAATGTGCAGGTAGAGATACTGGGGTGCAAAGAAGCAAAATAAATAAATAAATACCACTATGGGGATGAGGTAGGTAGATAGATGGGCTGTTTACAGATAAGCTAAGTACAGGTGCAGTGATCTGTAAAATGCTCTGACAGCTGGTGCTTAAAGCTAGTGAGGGAGATGTGAGTCTCCAGCTTCAGAGATTTTTGCAATTTGTTCCAGTCATGGGCAGCAGAGAACTGGAAGGAAAGACGACCAAAGGAGGAATTGGCTTTGGGGGTGACCAGTGAGATATACCTGCTGGAGTGCGTGCTACGAGTGGGTGCTGCTATGGTGACCAGTGAGCTGATATAAGGCGGGGCTTTATACCTAGCAGAGACTTGTAGATAACCTGTAGCCAGTGGGTTTGGCGACGAGTATGAAGCAAGGGCCAACCAACGAGAGCGTACAGGTCGGTAATGGTGGGTAGTGTATGGGGCTTTGGTGACAAAATGGATGGCACTGTGATAGATTGCATCCAGTTTGTTAAGTAGAGTGTTGGAGGCTATTTTATAGATGACATCACCGAAGTCGAGGATCGGTAGGATGGTCAGTTTTACGAGGGTATGTTTGGCAGCATGAGTGAAGGATACTTTGTTGCGAAATAGGAAGCCGATTCTAGATTTAATGTTGGATTGGAGATGCTTAATTTGAGTCTGGAAGGAGAGTTTACAGTCTAACCAGACACCCAGGTATTTGTAATTGTCCACGTATTCTAAGTCAGAGCCATCCAGAGTAGTGATGCTGCACAGGCGAGCAGGTGCGGGCAGCGATCGATTGAAAAGCATGCATTTAGTTTTACTTGCGTTTAAGAGCAGTTGGAGGCCACGGAAGGAGAGTTTTATGGCATTGAAGCTCGTCTGGAGGTTAGTTAACACAGTGTCCAAGGAGGGGCCAGAAGTATACAGAATGGTGTCGTCTGCATAGAGGTGGATCAGAGAATCACCAGCAGCAAGAGCAACATCATTGATCTATACAGAAAAGAGAGTCGGCCCGAGAATTGAACCCTGTGGCACACCCATAGAGACTGTCAGAGGTCCAGACAACAGGCCCTCCAATTTGACACACTGAACTCTATCAGAGAAGTAGTTGGTAAACCAGGCGAGGCAATCATTTGAGAAACCAAGGCTGTCGAGTCTGCTAATAAGAATGTTGTGATTGACACCGTCGAAAGCCTTGGCCAGGTCGATGAATACGGCTGCACAGTAACGTCTCTTATCGATGGCGGTTATGATGTCGTTTAGAACCTTGAGTGTGGCTGAGGTACACACATAACCAGCTCTGAAACCAGATTGCATAGCGGAGAAGGTATGGTGGGAATCGAAATGGTCAGTAATCTGTTTGTTAACTTGGCTTTCAAAGACCTTAGAAAGACAGGGTAGGATAGATATATGTCTGTAGCAGTTTGGGTCTAGAGTGTCACCCCCTTTGAAGAGGGGGATGACTGCGGCAGCTTTCCAATCTTTGGGAATCTCAGACGATTCGAAAGAGAGGTTGAACAGCCTAGTAATAGGGGTTGCAACAATTTCGGCAGATAATTTTAGAAAGAGAGGGTCCAGATTGTCTATCCCGGCTGATTTGTAGGGATCCAGATTTTGCAGCTCTTTCAGAACATCGGCTATCTGGATTTGGGTGAAGGAGAAATGGTGGGGGCTATGGCGGGTTGCTGTGGAGGGTGCCGGGCAGTTGACCGGGGTAGGGGTAGCGATGTGGAAAGCATAGCCAGCCGTAGAGAAATGCTTATTGAAATTCTCAATTATAGCGGATTTATCGGTGGTGACAATGTTTCCTAGCCTCAGAGCAGTGGGCAGCTGGGAGGAGGTGCTCTTATTCTCCATGGACTTTACAGTGTCCCAGAACTTTTTTGTATGTCTTCGTGGGAGACGAGATATTCCCATGTGACTATACATATGATGGGGAAATTATACCAATATAGATGTGGTAATGATATGCCACATAAAAGTGATCAGTCATCTTACTAAGAGGATTGGGGCCTACGTCCTGATCAGGCATCTTAGTAAGATAATAGGGACCTATGTCCTGATCCTATTACTAACATGCCTGATCAGGACAAAGTAAAAGGATATGGGCCTATGTCCTGATCAGGCATCTTAGTAAGAGGATAGGGGCCTAAGTTGCCTGATCAGGACAAAGTAAAAGGATATGGGCCTATGTCCTGATCAGGATTCTTAGTAAGAGGGTAGGAGCCTACAGTTGAAGTTTGAATTTTACATACACTTAGGTTAGAGTCATTAAAACTCGTTTTTCAACCACTCCACAAATTTCTTGTTAATTAACAAACTATAGTTTTGGCAAGTCGGTTAGGACATCTACTTTGTGCATGACACAAGTAATTTTTCCAACAATTGTTTACAGACAGATTATTTCACTTATAATTCACTGTTTCACAATTCCAGTGGTTCAGAAGTTCCAGAAAAAATTCCAGAAAATGATGTCATGGCTTTAGAAGCTTATAATAGGCTAAGTAATATAATTTGAGTCAACCTGTGGATGTATTTCAAGGCCAACCTTCAAACTCAGTGCCTCTTTGCTTGTCATCACGTGAAAATCAAAAGAAATCAGCCAAAATTGTAGACCTCCACAAGTCTGGTTCATCCTTAGGAGCAATTTCCAAACGCCTGAAAGTACCACGTTCATCAAATCAAATTTAAAAATGTATTTATAAAGCCCTTCTTACATCAGCTGATGTCACAAGGTGCTGTACAGAAGCCCAACCTAAAACCCCAAACAGCAAGCAATGCAGGTGTAGAAGCACGGTGGCTAGGAAAAACTCCCTAGAAAGGCCAGAACCTAGGAAGAAACCTAGAGAGGAACCAGGCTATGAGGGTGGCCAGTCCTCTTCTGGCTGTGCCGGGTGGAGATTATAACAGAACATGGCCCAAGATGTTCAAATGTTCATAACTGACCAGCATGGTCAAATAATAGTAATCACAGTGAACAGGTCAGGGTTCCATAGCCGCAGGCAGAACAGTTGAAACTGGAGCAGCAGCACGGCCAGGTGGACTGGGGACAACAAGGCTCAGGTCCTCCGAGAGAGAGAAAGAAAGAAAGAAAGTTTTAGAGAGAGCATACTTAAATTCACATAGGACACCGGATAAGACAGGAGAAATACTCCAGATATAACAGACTGACCCTAGACCCCCGACACATAAACTACTGCAGCATAAATACTAGAGGCTGAGTTCATCTGTACAAACAATAGTATGCAAGTATAAACACCATCGGACCACACAGCCGTCATACCACTCAGGAAGGAGAGGCATTCTGTCTCCTAGAGATGAATGTACTTTGGTGCGAAAAGTGCAAATCAATCCCAGAACAACAGCAAAGGACCCTGTGAAGATGCTGGAGGAAACAGGTACAAAAGTATCCATATCCACAGTAAAACGAGTCCTATATCAACATAACCTGAAAGGCCATTCAGCAAGGAAGAAGCCACTGCTCCAAAACCGCCATAAAAAAGCCAGACTATGGTTTGCAACTGCACATGGGGACAAAGATCGTTATTTTTGGAGAATTGTCCTCTGGTCTGATGAAACAAAAATAGAACTGTTTGGCTATAATGACCATTGTTATGTTTGGAGGGAGAAGGGGGAGGCTTGCAAGCCTAAGAACACCATCCCAACTGTGAAGCACGGGGGTGGCAGCATCATGTTGTGGGGGTGTTTTGCATGGACAATTATGTGGATATATTGAAGCAACATCTCAAGACATCAGTAGGTAATTTAAAGCTTGGTTGCAAATGGGTTTTCCAAATGGACAATGACCCCAAGCATACTTCCAAAGTTGTGGAAAAATGGCTAAAGGACAACAAAGTCAAGGTATTGGAGTGGCCATCACAAAGCCCTGACCTCAATCCTATAGAACATTTGTGGGCAGAACTTAAAAAGCGTGTGCGAGCAAGGAGGCCTACAAACCTGACTCAGTCACACCAGCTCTGTTAGGAGGAATGGGACAAAATTCACCCAACTTATTCTGGGAAGCTTGTGGAAGGCTACACGAAATGTTTGACCTAAGTAAAAAAAAATTAAAGGCAATACAACCAAATACTAATTGAGTGTATGTAAACTTCTGACCCACTGGGAATGTGATGAAAGAAATACAAGCTGAAATAAATAATTCTCTCTACTATTATTCTGACATTTCACATTCTTAAAATAAAGTGGTGATCCTAACTGACCTAAAACAGGGAATTTTTACTGGGATTAAATGTCAGGAATTGTGAAAAACTGAGTTTAAATGTATTTGGCTAAGGTGTATGTAAACTTCCGACATAAACTGTTTTTCCTGATCAGGACATAGGCCCCCATCCTCTTACTCTGTCCTGATCGAGCATCTTAGGCCCCTATCCTCTTACTAAGATTCTTTGTAAGGTGATGGGAAGGGATGAACAAGGGGGTGATGAACCAGGCCTGGGAGATGATAACACAAAGGGAGATGAACCAGGCTGAGGAGGCAACGAACCAGGAGGCGATGAACCAGGAGGTGTTGAACCAGGCCAGGGAGATGATAAACCAGGAGGTGATGAACCAGGAGGTGATGAACCAGGAGATGATTAACCAGGAGATGATTAACCAGGAGGTGATGAACCAGGTGGTGATGAACCAGGAGATGATTAACCAGGAGATGATTAACCAGGAGGTGATGAACCAGGAAATTATTAACCAGGCCGGGGAGGTGATGAACCAGGAGGTGATGAACCAGGAAATTATTAACCAGGCCGGGGAGGTGATGAACCAGGAGGTGATGAACCAGGAGGTGAAGAACCAGGAGGTAAGTTAGTAAAGTTAGTCTAGCTAGCTACATTTTCAGATGTTACACATTTCTAATTTTGAAATAAAGTATTTTCATTTCAAGTTAGTGTACTGTTAGCTAGCTAGCTAACGTTAGCTGGCTGCCTCGCTAGCTAACGTTATGTGTATGATCTTATTATTCGTATCTCAGAGCCATTTGCTTTGGCTAGTTATAGCCTAATTTTAGCTAGCTAACATTAAACCTGGTTGGGTAGGTACCTGTAGATTCATGCATATTTTTGTATTGTTTTTTATTTAACCTTTATTTAACTCGGCAAGTCAGTTAAGAACAAATTCTTATTTACAATGACGGCCTACCGGGGAAGAGTGGGTTAACGTAGGCTAATGCGATTAGCATGATGTTGTAAGTAACAAGAACACTTCCCAGGACATAGACATATCTGATATTGACAGAAAGCTTACATTCTTGTTAATCTAACTGTACTGTGTAATTTACAGTAGCTATTACAGTGAAATAATACCATTCTATTGTTTGAGGAGAGTGCACAGTTTTGAATTTGAAAAATTATTAATAAATCAATTAGGCACATTTGGGCAGTCTTGATACAACATTTTGAACAGAAATGCAATGGTTCATTGGATCAGTCTAAAACTTTGCACGTACACTGTTGCCATCTAGTGGCCAAAATCTAAATTGCACCTGGGCTGGAATAATACATTATGGCCTTTCTCTTGCATTTCAAAGATGATGGTACACAAAAATAAAATAAAAACTGTTGTTTTTTTCTTTGTATTATCTTTAACCAAATCTAATGTTTTATATTCTCCTATGTTCCTTTCACATTTCCACAAACTTCAAAGTGTTTCCTTTCAAATGGTACCAAGAATATGCATATCCTTGCTTCAGTTCCTGAGCTACAAGCAGTTAGATTTTAGGCAAAAATTTGAAAAAGAGGGGCAAATCCTTAAGAGGTTTTAATTTAAATGCATTCCACCTCATCAATCAAATCATATCAAATTGTATTTGCCACATACACATGGTTAGCAGATGTTAATGGTCACATACACATGGTTAGCAGATGTTAATGGTCACATACACATGGTTAGCAGATGTTATTGGTCACATACACATGGTTAGCAGATGTTAATGGTCACATACACATGGTTAGCAGATGTTATTGGTCACATACACATGGTTAGCAGATGTTAATGGTCACATACACATGGTTAGCAGATGTTAATGGTCACATACACATGGTTAGCAGATGTTAATGGTCACATACACATGGTTAGCAGATGTTAATGCAAGCGTAGCAAAATGCTTGTCCTTCTAGTTCCGACGAAGCAGTAATATCTAACAAGTAATCTAACCTAACAATTTCACAACAACTACCTTATACACACAAATGTAAAGGAATGAATGACAATATGAACCTAAAAATATATGAATGAGTGATGGTACAGAACGGCATAGGCAAGATGCAGTAGATGGTATAGAGTACAGTATATACATATGAGATGAGTAATGTAGGGTATGTAAACATTATATAAAGTCGCATTGTTTAAAGTGGCTAGTGATATATTTTTTACATCAATTTCCATCCATTTCCATTATTAAAGTGAGCTGGAGTTGAAAACATTAAACATGATATAAAGTGGCATTGTTTAAAGCGGCTAGTGACATTTATTACATCCATTTTTTCATTATTAAAGTGGTTAGAGATGAGTCAGTGTGTTGGCAGCAGCCACTCAATGTTAGTGGTGGCTGTTTAACAGTCTGATGGCCTTGAGACAGAAGCTGTTTTTCAGTCTCTCGGTCCCTGCTTTAATGCACCTGTACTGACCTCGCCTTCTGGATGATAGCGGGGTGAACAGGCAGTGGCTCGGGTGGCTGTTGTCCTTGATGTCCTTGATGGGTGAGATAAAAAAATATATATATTTAATCAATTTTGAGTTCAGGCTGTAACTAAACAAAATGTGGAATAAATCAAGGGGTATGAATGCTTTCTGAAGGCACTGTAGCTCTGCACAGATTCTGTCAGACTTGGGTCCTGACTCAGGACTAAAATAATGGTGTTCCTAAAAAGGTCCAGTAGCC